>NW_015171527.1:349145-387823 GCF_001447785.1 Gekko japonicus | reverse complement strand
CGGGCCTCCCCCGAGCTGCAGCACTTCAGCACGGGCCCTGGAGACCTGGTGGCGGCGCTCTCTGGGCATCCCCTGGCCACAGCGCTTTCGGCGCCGGGGAACTGGGGGTGGGCTTGCCGCTGTCACCATTTGTGCGGGCTCCTGGGCTGCTCCAGCGCACTCTGGCCCCAAAAGACCCCTGTGTGGATCCAAGAGTCTCAAATGGGGGGGGGACAGATATCTTGAGATCACTTCCTATATAGGCTGACTCACGAGCAGAGTGCTAAACTGATCCTGAATATCTGTGTCAAAACACCATGTCCTCAAGTTCAAACACTTTGCCCTCGGGTTATTTATTTATTATGTATTTATTGTTTCTATTTGTATCCTGCCTTGCCGGACACGCTGGCTCAAGGTGGCTAACAAGATCAAAATATCATAAAACAATCCAAAATTAAGACAGTTAAAAACCACATCTCAGTTAACAACATCAATAAATAAAAACAGCAGATGATGGCGGTATTCAAGTCGGCCCAATGGTAGGGATAGCATCCAACAAAGTCAGATGATAACGATGTTCCAAGTCAACCCAGTGGTAAAAGTAGCATCCAGCAGACACAGACTTCATTATGTCTGGGCTTGTGAACACTGCCTGTGACTATACCACACAGGGGCCAACTTGCCCCCTTTCTTTGGAAAAGCAAAGAAGCAAAGCAAAAGAGATCTTGTTCCCCATGGCAGCCATTTTATGATTGACTGTTTCCCCGCCTCAGGGCTGCCATGGCCCACTTCCCTTTTTCCACATTCTGAAAGTACTCCCTCTCAATAAAGTTGGTGACTCCTGGCAAGGTACAAAAAGTTATTACCCACTGACTGCTGAAGTTCAAACTGCTCTTAAAGGGATGTTTATAGGGGGGCCTTATTAAAATGTTGGTAACGTGACTGTAGACTTGCTGTGTTTGTCTCCTCACAGGAGCACCAGAGAGGGTTAAGGAAAAGCCCAAGAAGGGAAAAAAGGAGAAACCGCCTAAGCCAACCAAGAAGCCTAAAGTGAGACCTTCCAGGGCCCCCAAGAAGGAGAAGCCTCCCAAGGCCACCAAAAAGCCAAAGGAGAAACGTCCAAAGGCAACGAAGAAACCCAAGAAGAAGACCCCCAAGCCCACCAAAAGAACACCAGCAGGAAAGAAAACGGAGAGGCTTCCCTCTGTCCAGCCACACGAGGAAGAGGAGAGGTACCACTTTCCAGAGAGGCCGCTGATCCCGCCCCCGGCCAGAGAGGAAGACTATTATGAAGCGCCTGATTCACCCGGATTACATTCGCCCTATGGGAAGGAAGATGAGCTGTCTCGTCTGAATGAAGAAGGGGGGATATGTAAGTGCCTGGTTGTGTCTCTTCCATCAGTCATGTGACAATACAGAGAGCAACAGACTAATAGCACAGTTCTGTGCAGACTTACTCCACGTAGGATTCCATTGTGAGATTCTCTTGTAGCATCTTAAAGCAAAAGCCCCAGGCTACACATGATGTTGTGATGGGCAACAACTACCTAGGAATTCCAGGGTCCGTATGCAGAGGCAGGCAGTGGCAAACCACCTCTGAATGTCTCTTGCCTTGAAAACCCTATGGGGTTGGCCATAAGTTATCTGTAACTTGATAGCACTATCCACCATCTAGGATAGGGCATTTTCAATTGGAAAAACAGCACAGGAGAGAAAAGTTACCTTCCCTTCCCCAGTTCTAAGTCTCAATCCACACTGGGGCTCCTTTGGAGCTGCTTTTCACTTCTAAACTAGTGCCGTGTGTGGCTATAACAGACTTTCTATGGCAAAAAACTTTCATGGATCAGAGGCTGTTTCATCAAATGTATGAAGCGTATTCACAATTGGTAGTTATTTATATACATGGGCCAAAGGGGGAAATGGTAAACAATTGAGACAAAAGGCCTTGAGACGCAACAGATATAGGCAAAGGCAGTTGCCTCCATGTGTGGTTTCTCTGTCTCTTCCCCAGTGATTGCATTTCCCACTCGCCTCTGGTGGGTGCTTTGACTATTGTGTTGGTACCTGCTACCAATTTAAAAAGAACTTGGATAGAAATTATTAGCAGCAGGTATTATTATCAGCCTTCTTTATAATCTTCCTTTCTTCATGGGACTGAAGGCGGACTACAGACATGATGGGAACAATTCAGTCAATCAACAAACAAATCACAAAGTCTAATAAAAGCATTTGACTCTGACAAGAAAGATTCCTGGTAAAGCAGAATAATTTAGAGGGCTGGGCAGATTACTGGTAGGAGAAAGACCTCCCCATTCCCCCACCCCCTTACCCTGCCAGCACACAGAGTGAATGGTGGGTGGAAGGACAAGTAGCACTGGGTGCAGCACACCTTCCCTTCTACGCTTTCTCCAAAAACCTACTTTGAATGCAGTATTTTAAGAAACACAGGTTTAGGAAAGATCACAACAGAGCTGGGGGAAACTAAGAAGGGAGATGACCCGATGACAGTGTGGTGCAGAGGCTCCAGAAAGAACCACTGAACTTTGGGGAGAGGGAGAGCAGAGCAGATCCTCTTCCTGGAAACACCTGTAACTTATATTTAAAGTTCAAGGAAGTGCCATGATCATTCTCAAGCGATATACTTGGTGACAGCTCAGTCTCCCTTGATTTATTATGTTGATTTAGTACCTGTAGAGTGAGAGGAAACATTAGCCGGGCCCTAAATTAATAGCAGTGAACTTACTGGTACATTCTAGGCCAGAAATATAAATCAGGAGACCAAGGGCACTTTAAAGACTAGGAGAATGTATTCCAGCATAAGCATTCAGAATTATCTTCAAGGTGCCTCTGGACTCCTGTTTTATTTTGCCGTTATGAAACAACAGTAAGCCCTGTGTGGAGTTCTAGTCCAGCAATTTCATGGAGTATCTTTTGATGTTCTTTGGTTGAATAACAGTGACATACACTCATTCTTTTCCTAGTTCCCTTTTTAACAGCTCTTTTCTGAAAATCCCTAGAGAAGGGCTGGATCAGCTCAAAATGGACAATTAGGGCCAAACTAGACATTCACTTCTTTTTTCAAGGGTTACCCAGATCCAACTCTTTAAAAAAAGTGAATGCCTGGGTTGGCCCATAATTACCAGAAACAAAAGCTGAAGTTGCAAACGTTCCAACTTAGACCCAGGACTCAGCCCCAGCATTGCAGACCAATACTGTCTCCTTGGGCGGTTTCTGGTAGGACCTATCCTAAGTGTTTTGCCTGGAGAAATGCTTCTCACATTTACAGCTGACTGCAGGGGAGAAACAAACATCTCCTCTCCTTTGTTCAGATGCCCCTTCTGCCTTTCCTCAAGTCCCGTTGCATTCCATCTCCCCCGTCCTGGGGACTTTGCCTCTGCATTTCTGATTCCAGCTCTCTATTCTGCAGCTTTGTTCCCAGAGGAGCCGACAGAACCACGATGGGATGAGGAACAGGACCCAAACAGGCATCAGAGTAAGAACAATTAAGCTATGGGGAATGAAAGTGAGACTCTGGTGGGTGGTTAGAGGAATGTTAACCATGAAGCAGAGAAGCATAAAAGCCAAGGGGGGTGAAACAACAGTAAGCCCTGTCTACAGGTGATCATGGCAGCAAATGATTGTGAGTATAGCCTTCCTGGATCGGACCTTCCCAGATCTTGTCCAGCATCTTGTTTCCCAAATGTTTTCACTGGAATCACATAATTAGTGCATGTAGGAGGTAACAGCCATTCCCTACCCAGTTCTCTTCAACAATTGGTATTTTGTGACATGCTCACAGACCTAATGGCCATGAATTACTGTTGCTCCATTTAAAATCTATTTAAGTGAGCAGCCATAACAACATCTGGTGGCAGTGAATTCCCTAAGGTAATTATGCATAGTGTAAAGATGCACTGTTTTGAGGCATGTCTTCAATCTACAGCTGATGGATTTCATTGGTTCCATGTTCTAAGTATTAGAGCGGCAGCACGGTGCAGTGGTTAAGAGTGGTGGACTCTAATTTGGAGAACTGGGTTTGATTCCCCACTCCTCTTCCGCATGAATCCTGCTGGGTGACCCTGGGCCAGTCACAGTTCTCTGAGAACTCTCTCAGCCCCACCTACGTCACAAGCAATGTTCCCTCTAAGCTGTGGAGTCTAATGAGCAAAAATTCCACTTTGTGAGCTACCGGCATGAAAGTTGTGAGTGAGTGATCTGGCTACTGCATAAATTAGTTTGCTCCGGAGAACCTCCTTCCTGAGCGAAGACAAAAATGTGTGAGCAGGAGGCTAAAAAATGGTGAGCTAGCTCACACTAACTCAGCTTAGAGGGAACACTAGTCACAAGGTGTTTTTTGTGGGGAGGGGAAGGAAAGGTGATTGTAAGCCACTTTGAGACTCCTTAAGGTGGAGGAAAAGTGAGGTATAAAAACCACGTCTTCCTTTTTCTCCTCCTCCCTGCTTTCTTTTTCTTCTAAAAATTCTCATGTGCCTAGAAATCCCATGACCCAGGGTAGGTACAAGAAATCCCATGACCGAGGGTAACTACAGTGAAACATAAGCAGGCCCTGCTGAATCAGACCAAAAGTCCATCTAGTGTGCTGTTGCCCACAGCGGCCAACCAGATGCCTCTGGGAAGCCTACAAGCAAAGCACAAAGGCCTTCCCCTTCTTTGCCATCCAGCAACTGGAATTCAGAGGAGCACTGCCTCTGAATAGGGATGTTTCCTTTATCCTTCATAGGAAATAGCCGTCGATAGACTCCAGGATTATAGAGGAGTGTAATTTGAGTGTGTAACTTGGAAAGGACAGAGAGTAATGTATTAAAAACAAGGAAGAAGTACAATTTTTCCAGTCTGAAACAATCGGGGGGGGGGGCTGTTAATGGAGTTGGGAGTGCACAAGTGTATCCCAGGGAACGCATGGATTGTCCCAGATAGTGCCCACCTGGAGCTATTTCAGGTTGGGAAGGATGGTACAAGGGAGAAGGCAGAAACACCCCCATATTATTCACCAGGGTCCTGATGCTAATTGGCTGCCCACAGACACAAGAATCGAGAACTCGCCACTCACATGTGATTGTGGCGAAGTTACAGAGCTGCCTTGGCTGTTGCATGCAACAAGTCAAGCCAGCACTGTTAGTCCACATGCAACCCTTGCCCTCAAAGCCTACATCTATGTGGGGTCTGGTATTACACATGCCTATTTTGGTTTTTTTACTTTTTAGTTGACTATTACGAACCCCCCACTGACCCACAGGAGCCCAGGAGAGAGGACCGGAACCGTGAAAGCCAGCCAGGTGAGCAGCCCACATGTGTATTGGGGATATGTATTGGGTAGTGTAGCAAAACTGCACAATCAGGAAAAGAGTGGTATCACATGGAGTAAATATAGAGTGGTCAACCTCCAGGGGGCACCTGGAGATCTCTGGCTATTACAGCTGATCTCCCGATGCCCAAGATCAGTTCCCCTGGAGAAAATGGCTGCTTTGGAGGGTGGACTCTGTGGCCATTATCCCCTGCTGAGGCCCCTCCCCTCCCCAAGCCCCGCCCTCCCCAGGCTCCACCCCCAAAATCTCCAGGTATTTCCCACCCCAGAGCTGGCAATCCTAAGTAAATAGACTCCGATCAAGGATGTTGCAAAATGGTAAAACTTACTTTTATTGATTCAGTTCACATATATGTCGCAGTGGAAACGAGAGAGAGAAGCCTAATCTAAAGCATACTAGTCCTGTCACAAATGACCAGCTAATCCGGTAGTATGTGTGTGCAAGTATGATGGTATGGCTCTGCCGAAGAGACCTGTAGATGCGTCCTGCTCCTTGTAGGTCCACGAGGAAAGAGAGGGAGCACAAAGTGCACAGGAAGAGAAGGAGGAGTCAGAGAGGCTCCCAGCTTGGACAAAGAGAGGCATCTCATTCATTAAGAAGATAACACGTGCACTCATCTAGAGCAATGTCTGGGCTGGCTGTTTGCCCAGGTATTTTTCTCTTGCGATGTTTCAATCACAGTCCAGTCTAGACAACACTAGGGGGCAGGTTAAAGAATATAGGATCCCCATGCCAAATACTTTTCCAGGGATGTCGGACCCATCAACCATGCACAGACAGACGTGCAAAATTATCATCGCTCCACAGTGTCTGAGTGTTTCAGTACCCTTCTTCACTCCAAAACCTTCTGCAGTAGACATTATCTTGCTTCAGATATTGGCCAGACCTTCACTATTCTAAATTTTCCTACAGATGGGAATGTGGCCACTGCTTCCTAGTATCTGAAGAAAAGCCAACAACTTGTAAATTTTCAGACAGTTTTAAAGGAGCTCCGTTCCCCAGTCCAAATCCGTCAGCATATTCACAACTCCAAACTGATTTCAGGGGGAATTGGCTGTAGTACACAAAGCTGCCACGTGCAGAATCAGACCTTTGATCCACATAGTTCAGCACTGTCTTCTCTGAGAACCAAACGGCACAGTACATTTTTTAAAATACATAGCACCTGCGGAGAACGTCGTTTTAGAAGGCTGAGGGGGCCAGATTTGGCTTGGGACCATGGCATGGGGGGGTAGGAGGGGCTCCTACCTTCCCCCAAATCATTTTTCCAGGACAAAATGGCTCCAGGGGAGGCTAATTGGTCTCAGTTCAGAGCTGCACGTGCATATTCCCTACAGCCGCTGTGTGGCTGCAGGTAACGCAAGTCAGGTATGCCCTACTTTTTTTTTTTAAGCATTATGCAATCTGGTCCTGACCAGCAGCAGTTTTTCAAAAGTTTAAGGCTGAAGGAGGTCTTTCCCAGCTCTGGAACCCGAAATCCTTCTAACTGGAGATTGACTCTGGATCCTTTGGCATGCAAGGGCTGGACTCAGCTATTGAGCTCAGCTAAATCTGAAGTTTAGGACTTTTTACCATTAATTTAGAATCCCTTCCCATAGTTTCCATAGTTTATTATTATTACAGCCTATGGCCAGCATAGATCAAAACAAACTAGTTTACATAAAATACAGAAAGGGCACAGCCATTCGTATAGGAATATAATAGTAAAATGTACAAAGACTTAAGAAAGAAGTATTTAAAAGAAGGGAACATATGCAAAACCTAGGGGACATTTATATTACCCCTTTATGCAATCTTTGCAGCCAAAAATCTGGAGCAAGCGAGTGTAACCTGAGGGTTAGAATCCGCCAAAAGTATATTCCTTAATTAAGAGTCCAGGAGGCCCATAAATTTCGCCAGTATAGGATGAATAAATTTGGCTCATATTTCTTTGCAGAGACTACACCCAAGCAAAGTGTGTTTGATTGTTTCTACTTTGCCCATGCCACACAGACAAATGCGCTCAGCCACAGGCACCTTTTTGTAAGGACCCTCTATAACTGCAGAAGGAAAAGTGTTACATCGGGCCATAGAAAAGGCCCTTCTATAGGATGGAATTGTCAGATTCAATCAATAGGGGGCTGGGGAAACGACATATCTCTTCTGGAGAGGAGCATAAATTCTCGAGACCTTGGCATTATCATTGTGTCTCTCAGTGTCTAGCATTCTCTGCTTGACTATGGCCCTTGCTTGGTCTAGGGCCATTATCTGTAAAGACTCAGGTGAAAAGCCAAACATAGACACCTTCTGATGAATAGCCCTAAGCCAGGCACAACAATACCTATCATTTAGAACTAATGAGGTGATGTCTGAGGGACAATGGCTAAGCTTAAGCCAAGTGTTGATTGAGGCAAGGCTTGCTTTGGCCTCTATGCTTAACGATCCAGTTTCCAGCCGAACATAGCATTAGAAATGCTTTTTGGAAATTGAAAAATGGCTCTTAAAAATTTGGATTGGATTTTCTCGGGGAGGGGGCAACATTTGATGGGGCTGGGCGAATCCCTTCCCTGAGCTGCAGCCAGTGGTCGTTCTGTGCAGGGGGGGGGGTGCTGTCTGATGCTGCTGCCCCCAGTGCCTCCCCACTGTCTCTCACCACTTTCCATCCCTCTGTCACTCATCTCCCACCACTCTGTTTCCTTCCGGATTCCCTAAGAACCTTTAAAGGCCGTGTGATGCAGGAAGCCCCATTGGGTGCACATGGCTTGCCAGATCACCTGGCAATGAGGAGTGAAGTTGCACTGGATGCTCTGATGGCCAGTGGTGTGATGATGGTGGCAGTGGGAGCAGAGTCCGTAGGCCTCCCCTCCATATCTGCTGCCTGTGGCCACATGTGAATTCACACGGTATTCAGTACACAGGTTGGTTGTAGTTTTCCTACTCTGTGTAGCCATTGTGGGTTCTCCTCCATTCCTGATTTGGATTAGGATCATGATGTGCATAAAGAAGGGCTTCAGGCCCAGTGTTCCCTCTAAGCTGAGTTTGTGTGAGCCAGCTCACAGTTTTTTAGCCTCCGGCGCACACATTTTTGTCTTGGCTCAGGAAGGAGGGCTCTAGAGCAAACGAATTTATGCAGCAGCCAAATCGCTCGCTCACAACTTTAATGCCAGTAGCTCACCAAGTAGAATTTTTGCTCACAAGACTCCACAGCTTAGAGGGAGCATTGTTCAAGCCTATCATTTTCCCAGCCTGAAATGGCCTGGGAAGCAGTCTTTGGCCCTCTGGGGAAACCCACATATATCCCAGGGACCACATGGTTTTCCCCGACGGGCCAAATAGCACCCCTCTCGTCAGGAAAGCAAAGGAGGGAGTTTAAGCCCCTTCTGCACGGAGGCCTCAGTCCTGATCCAAATTAGGCACCGTACACATGGTAAACTGAAAAGAACCTGCAATTCGTGTCTGACCATTACACAGGGTGGGGACCCAGACCTGTCCTGTGCACACTCCATATTGTGTCAATTTTCCTTTGGTGTAGAGTTGGCCATAGCTAAAGCAGCAATTCAAGTTATCCTTCATTCTTGCCTGCACAGTGCCTGGTTAGAATCAGGACTGCAATAAATATGAAGAAGGGGCTCCAGACTTCCCCCTTGTGCAGTTTTTCCATTCTGAAACAATGGGGGGGGGCTTTTAATGGACTTGTTGGGAGACCACAAAAGTGTATCCCAGGGAACGCATGGATTGTCCCAGATAGTGCCCACCTGGGGCTATTTCAGGTTGAGAAGGATGGTACAAGGGGGAGGGCAGAAACACCTTCCCCATATACACCAGTGTCCTGATGCCAATTGTCTGCCCCCAAACACTGGAATTGAGAACCTGCAACTCACTTGTGACTGTGGTGACATTACAGAGCAGCCTTGGCTGTTGCATGCAACAAGTCAAACCAGTGCCAGTCAAACCACATGCAATCCTCGCCCTCAAAGCCTACATCCCTGGACAGCCCCCAGGTTCAGGAAATAACTGTGCTGCTTCTCTTTCTCTAGAGTCCCCAGGAGAGCAGGAGCCGCCTACACTGGATTACAATGAGCAGATTGAGCGCGAGGACTACGAGGACTGTATGGTGCTGCTGTTGCTGACTTTCCCTTCTGCTGTGTAGTCTCTATTCCTCTGATTAGAGGGTGGACATATATTATTGATCTAGGTGGGAAAAGAGCAAAGGATGTGGCTCAAAGGCCAAACTAGACATTACACGGCTGTTTCAGCACTTGAAAAGGTTCAAGGGGGAGGGGACAACAAGATGGCCTGGTCCTGCTGCACTACAGGCCTGATCAGGACTGGACCTCATGGCATTTTTAAATGGTTCACTTCAGTTCTAAAAAGGTGCCAGCATCCACAGGTCAGGCACACGAATGCCACATCATCTAGTGTGGCCCTAAAGGAACTGACTATCTGTTGTCCCTTTGCAGTATGATGGTCTGATGCTGTGTCTCCCATGTGGCTTATGAGACAGGGATGGTTTCCTTGAAACCTTGTATTCTGTATCTGAAGAGATTCCTGGCCAACTGTGGTCTTTAAAACAAGAAGATGCTTTGCCACTGTCTTGAGTGGACACCCTTCCTTTGCCAAACAGTGACAGGTCAAACTCTCAACAACAAACTCTCAACTCTCTTTTACAATGCATCAACCCCACTTCAAAGTTATTGTGAAGATGAAATATTGCGAAGGACTCTGCACATTTTAAACCGCTGCAGAAATGCTTGATATTTGCTGGCTTTGTCTCCAGCAGCCTAGGGTCTGTGCAGAAGTTCACCGGAGGAAACAGCTCAGCAGCCGAGACACACGCACACACACACCCAAACGCTTCCCCCCATTTTCCCTGCATGTGCCTTGACTCTTTTGGCTTGCATGAGTGGAAAGTGCCCAACAGATTTTGAATAATGCTTGACAGACAGGAAGGAGTTTGCCAAGGCAAACAGACTGGCCCTGCGCTGAGACCCGAGCCTGCGGTGTTCCAGTTTGGCTGGGTGGTTATATGGTCCTGTTCACCAGTTATACAAGGGTCATGCTGGCTGCAGAGCCAAGTAACTGCAGGAGTCTGGTATGCTTCCTGTGGTCCAGGGTGATGCCCTCGGAATGCAGACAATTGGGACTTTGTGTTCTCTCACCCCCAGTCTTTTTTTCTTTTTGGCACTTTTCCCCACCTCCCCAGAACCATCTGGGCAAAACTACTAGTGGAAGTAGAAGAAGAACAGGTGAAAAAGAGAAGGAGCCCAGATACGGATCTGAGGATCCAAACTGGGCTCCCCACCAGTGTTCCCTCTAAGCTAAGTTAGTGTGAGCTAGCTCACAGTTTTTCAGCCTCTGGCTCACAGTTTTTTGTCTTACCTCAGGAAGGAAGGCTCCAGAGCAAACTAATTTATTCAGTAGCCAAATCGCTTGCTCACAACTTTAATGCCCATAGCTCACAAAGTAGAATTTTTGCTCACAAGACTCCTCAGCTTAGAGGGAGCATGGCTCACCACCAGTGTTCCCTCTAAGCTGAGTTAGTGTGAGCCAGCTCACAGTTTTTTAGCCTCTGGCTCACACATTTTTGTCTTAGCTCAGGAAGGATGGCTGCAGAGCAAACTAATGTATGCAGTAGCCAAATCACTCACCCACAACTCTAATTCCAGCAGCTCACAAAGTTGAATTTTTGTTCACAAGACTCCACAGCTTAGAGGGAGCATTGCTCACCACAGATGGAAGAAATGCACCAGAGAGCCCCATTCTGCGCAGTCTGTCTAGCTTCTTCCTCTCCATATAACCAGTTCTGTCTTTACCACCATCTTCTGTGCTTCACTCTCTCTTCCCCTGAAAATCAGAAAGCTCATTGGGGGTTTATAGCTGCCTCCAGGACCTAACTGCATATTCCCCCCACGTCTTCCCAAGATCCAAGCGATCAGGCTTGCATTGTGATTCCATGCTGGGAACCAGGATCCCGTGCATGTGCAGCCTGATGCTGACTGAGGCCTCAGTCTGTGGGGAGAGGGGTCTTAAGCTTCCCCCTGTGCTGGTGTCCCGAAAAGACCTCAGGGAGTCCCTATTGGCCCCATTCAGCCCCATAGCCAGAATTTTGTGGTTTGTGGGGCAAACATTTTTCTGGTGGGGCTGCTATTATTTTCCATAATGAAGTGGGTGGGGGTGGCGTATACCCCTCTCCCTGCCCTCTTGCAAAATTTAAAGTGCCCTTCAGCTAATCAGCGGGGAGCCAATCCCTCTGGAGCCAGTGTAGAGTAGACAGCACTGACCCTGATGGACCAGTGGTCTGATTCTGCATAAAACAGATTCGTATGAACAGGGCTTCCATGCCACCCTAACAGCGAGGGATCCTGTCTTTCTGCACACACAAGGCTCTCGTAAGTGATAAAAGTCTCTTCCTTTCCCCACAGTTGAATATGTTAGACGCCAACAGAAGCCCAGCAAGCCATCAAAGAGGAAACCTGAGAGACCCAGGCCAGAGCCAGAGGAGAAGCCAAGTATGCAGTTCATTTCCTTTTTGCCAGGATGTTGGAAAGTAGAGGGAGATTTAGGGTGGGAGTGGGGAGGGGGTAGGAAGGGAAGAAAGGAAAGAGGTGGGAAAGCCTCCCAGAATAGCAAAGGCAGAAGGAGTCTGAACAACTTTCAGAATGGGAAATCCCTTTCTCTTCTGCTTGCTGGAGATGTGCCTACAGTCAGAGCTTTGTGCTTCCAGATATGGTGCTTGGAAAACCACCTCTTGGCCACCGGCTAGACAAGCAATCTCTAGCTATTTCAGAGCGTTCATTGTCTCTCTGTTTCAGACACACCCATGGACAGCTTGTCTAGCAAAAAAGGGGGGAAAGGATTTGTCACTATGAATTTACCAACCACTCTGTACTTTTGTAAGAAAATATCTCCGTCTGTGGCTTCCAGACTTTTGCTGGGATGCAGAGGCAGATCAGCCCTTTAAGTTACTGGGAATATTCCCAGTGGGCTGCTGCTTTGGATGGAGATAGATGAGCCAAGCACCAGTAGAGCCGAGGGGGATACTCAGCCAGCAGTGGCAATGAGATTAGGCTCACCTGCCACCTTCCAAGACACTGGCAACTGAGTATGAGCGAAGCAGGCCCAATGTGCTGGGCCATTTTAATTTCCTAGTCCAACCCTGCTGGGATTTGTATCTGGATCAAAGCCTTGGGAGGCAAGAATGGGTAGGAAAACCAGGACAGACATTGAGCATTCCAAATACATAAAGGAATGTATGGTGATAAGTGGTGTAAGGAGCAGAGGGTTGTGGGAGCAATTGCAACCTTAGCCGGTTATATTTTACCCAGTTCACGTTATAGATTTTCAAAAATTTTAATCAGACCTTGATTACAACAAACCAGTCAGTATGACTTACAACTGGTGGGAACAATTTTCCTTTCCTTTAGAATGAATCTGACAAAAACAATCAATTCCACATGTTTATTAAAGTTTAACAGGGCCTGTTTTGTTTCTGTGTTATGAAAAATAAAAATTTTACCATGAAAAAATATTTAACAGGGCCTGGGGACTGAAAGAATTTGATTCACAGGCAGTGGACCACCAATTGGTCATCTCGGACGTAGATGAAATACATTTGTATGCAAACTCGGGGTGCTTATTATGGGCTTGTCCTGTCCTGTTAAAGGTCCTTTGGAAAACTGCAGTGTCACATCCTTGAAAAATTGTAATGAGATCTCTGTTTTGCTCTGCAGATGAACCTGAAGAGCTGCCCATCCCACCCTTTGAGAGTCATTATGAAGAAGGGTTTGAACTTCCAGATTATGGGGACAGTAAGTATTGTTCCATGTCCTTCTCCATAAAAGGCAACAAAGGGAAGGACCTGCTTGGAATGGCCATTTTGCTGCTTAGCGTGTCCATTTCTCACTTTCAAAGAAAAGCTTCGCTCACATTGGTGACTGCATTGGCTCAGATCTGGCTCCCTGCTTTCACCAGTTGAGGTCAGGCTTGTTCAAGGAGCATTAGCAAAAACTCTTTAGAGAGTAAGCTGTGTGAATAAAACAAAGGGGGCTCAAAGTAATTGCTGCTAAAAAAAATGTAACCAGCACACAGGGCAAATCCCAAAATGTTCGCCCCAGACTTTCACAAACACTAGAACCCAAGCATGTCAGATCCAGGATGGTACCTTTCCAGATCCTTGACAAAGCAGGTAACTTTGTAAGTCCTTTTGGCCTTCAAGCTACACAGATCCCTTTTCACTAATCTATATACTAATAGCCAAGGTGGCTAAATCTGAGGATACGTAACGTGACTGGAGCTGTGGTGTGAACAGGGAAGATGGATCTTTATACAAATGCCCCAGGTTTGCAAAAAAAAATCTGAAATCTAAAAAAATACATTTGGTTGGGTGATAAAAAAAACAAAAGAAAGAAAGGAGCATCTGCAAACCCCCACAGCCTCACTCGTTTTCCTGTTTCCTTCTCTCCTTCCCACCCAATAGCCAACTGCCCCCCTGCAGCCTCTGCCTAGAAAAACTAAGGCCCAGGTGTGTGGTGCTGGCTGCTAAGCTAGGCCCACCTGTATGGTAGGGAACCCTCAAGGACTTGTATGTGGGGGGCTTTACTTTCCCCTGTAGTCTCTTCCCTTCCTTATTTCCTTTTCCTCTCCTCCTGGCAACCCCCATATCTTCTGCCTTTTCCCCTGCCACATTCACCAGCCCACCTTTTATCTGCCTCCCATCTTTGTCTATATTTATTATTTATTTTCTTCATTTGTACCTCACCTTTCTCCATAGTGGGGGCCAGGGCACCTTACGTCATTCTCCTGAGCCACTGTTGCCAGCTCTGGATTGGGAAATTCCTGGAGATTTTGGGGGTGGAGTCTGGGAAGGGCTTCAGACTTGGGGGAGGGATAGAATGCCACAGAGCCCACCTTCCAGAGCACCCATTTTCTCCAGGGGAACTGATCTTTGTTGCCTGGAGATCAGCTGAAGTCCCAGAAGATTTCCACCCATCATCCGGAGGCTTCAGCCAGCACCACACACCTGGGCCTTAGTTTTTCTAGGCAGAGGTTGCAGGGGGGCCTGGCAGATAAAGGTAACTTGGCTACTGGGTGGGAAGGAGAGAAGGAAACAGGAAAACGAGTAAGGCTGTGGGGGTTTTCAGGGAGAGAAAGAGGAAATAGTGGGGGAGGGGAAATTAGTTTCCCGCCCGCAAGTCCTTGAGGGTTACCACTTGTTTGAATTCATAGTCACACTGAGCATATTCTGTCCTCAGATAAAATAGGCCCCGCTAGGCTTGCTCTTTGGTACTCACCAGGGGAGCCTGAGGCAGATGAGTAGTGTGTAAGTTTTGAACATGGCAACCTTGAACACACATAGAGCTGCCTTATCCGGATCAATATTCTCTGCTCTGACTTGCAGGTCTCATGCAGAAGTCTCTCACATCACTTACTGCCTGATCCGTTTTAACTGGATATACTAGGATTTAACCTGGGACTCTCTGCATGCAAAGTAGATGAGCTACCACTGAGCCCCAGAATCATTCTTGGGGTTGCCAACCTCCAGGTGGTAGCTGGAGATCTCCTGGAATTACAACTGATCTCCAGGTGACGGACATCAGTTCACTTGGAGAAAATGGCTGCTTTGGGAGGTGGACTCTATGTCATTATACCCTACTGAAGCCCCTCCCCTCCCCAAGCCTCGCCCTCTTCAGGCTGTACCCTCAAATCCTTCAGGTATTTCCTAACCTGGAGCTGGCAGCCCTACTCATTCTAAAAGCATCAGGGAAGTTGCTTAGAGAATAAACTGCACCATTAAAACAAAAGTAGCTGAAACCTGGGGGTGAAATGGTGAAGTGGGTGAGATGGCAGCAGTGAATAGCAGCTCCCACTTTATCAGTCACAGTTTCCCCTATAGTGGACTACCTTCTGTCTCGCATTGTAGGTTCCTCTATGATTCTGTCTAGCAGAATGTGTCTTCGACTTGACTTCATGTCATGAAGCTCAGTAAGATGGTCTTGGGGAATGTTAACTTACATTCTTCATCTTCATCACATTACATGTTAATTTGCTGTTCAGCCACTGTCTATAAGTTTGAACTCTACCTTCCATTTGAAAAAGTGTGTGAGCACACGAGAGCTCATACCTTGAATAAACCTTCATTGGTCTCAAAGGTGCCACTGGACTCTACATTTGTTCAATTTACATTCGGGTTAGCATACAGGATAGATTCCAGAAAGATAGCTGTGTTAGTCCATTGGAACCAAAACGACGAAGCGTCTTGAGGTACCCGAAAGACTTATTTGCTGTGGCAGAAGTTCTTACACGAGTCATTTTATTACGTCACGTAACTTATAGAGAAGATAAACGACTGTAATAAGGGATCGTAAAGCATTTCACTGAAAAGCAATATGGGTAAAGATGGCCGTAACCATTTTGTTGTTGCTCCAACTGTGATTGAATGGGAGGTCCTGGCATGAAGGGGCTGGGGAGAAGCTGACTGTGGGACTCCAGGGTCCCCACTCAACAATCACATTTTCCCCTGTAGTGGACTACACCCTGCCTCACCAGAAGCCCAAAATATTTCCCAGCAAAAAAGATGAGGAAGAGGAGATGGAGACGGATGAAGAGAAACTCAAACTACGTGAGGAGATGGCAGGAGGGTGGGATTGGGCCTACAGGAATGGGGATTCCATTACAGAGGGGATGGCATTAGGAGGGATTGGTTAACCTCTCGCTGTGGCAGATGCCATGTTAGCTGTGTCAGACCCGTGTCAGAAAACATTTTACACTCCTCTGTGAGTCTGTCTAGCGGATTGCTCCCCATAATCAATTCTTGCATGACCCCTGCTCCTTCCTTCCCATCAAGCACTGTCTTTGCACTTCTGTAGGCTCACCTCGCACACGCGCCACTTAGCACACTCACTTCCACTAGCAGTCTTCCACAAAACTGTGCCTGCCTTGCTCAGAACGTTGGTCTGACCTGTTGTAACTCTGCTCCTCTCTTTTCTCTGGAGCAGAGAAACCTAAGAAGGGGGGTGGCAGCAGCAAGGAAGAGGAGGATGGTGACGTGGATGGAGACAAATGGGCAGAAGAAAAAACCAAGGATCGGAAAGGTTAGTAACCTGTAGACCCAGCAAAAAAAAAGGACCCAGTCGAGTTTGGCTTGGAACTAGGAGTGGTGGTGGTGGTGGTGATAAAATATATATCAGCTGTGGTCACACGGAGCATTAGCCACGCTACAGAGACGGAAGATAGGCGGATTTTCCAGGCGCGATCACACCACAACATCTGGGAAGCGTAGAGCTCCCATGGCTAACCCGAGGCTTTCAGCCGAAGATGCGATGTAAAAAACTAGTACCTCCGAGGTACTAGTTTCCGGAAACCGCGGGCCAAGGGCGGGCATCTGATCGCGTTCCTGGTGGACTTACGTGGCATCCAGCTCCCGGCTCCGCAGGTTGCGCAACAGCGCGCAACAGCGCATGCGCACAAAGAGCAATTGCTAGTGCGATTGCGCAGCGTGGCTTCTCTGCCACGCTGCAGGATACCTGTCTGGTCGGCATCTCCCCCCTAACCACGGGACCTCGACCAGGACATGTGCTCGGGCAGCTGCGCGTTAGTTTCCTCCGGGCCAATTAGCCACGCCTCCCCCCTGCGATATCCGGCCCGTGTGACTGGGGTTCTGCCAGATTTAAAGGCAGCCCAGTGATGGTGAAATCCCTGGAAAATAGGAATGTGAATTGATGAAAGATCTTGTGTAGCCAGCTGTGTTTATAATAAGTAAATCAGTGATTAATATAGCAATTATAATTACATGTGTTTGCACACTGCAGGGGCAGTCCTCACTTGTAAGTTTCTGTTTGGGGGGGGGGATTCTGTTCCACATATGTTTTGCTCCCTCTAGTGGTCGATTTGATATTACAGCTGTGTATGTCTAACATCTTTCCCTGCAGATTTAAACTGCAGGTATTTATGCTTGACATGAACTGATGTAATATCAAATCAACCACCAGAGGAAGCAAAACATAAGCAGAGCAGAATCCCCACCCACCCAAAGAAGCAGGAACTTATAAGTGAGAAAAATGATAATGCAGAAAAGCCCACTTTCATTTCCCCTGGGAGCCATTATACTTTATAAATATGCAATTAAGACTGTAATTGGTTCATCTGGTAATGTTTTCAGTCTTGCTGGGAGGTACTGGCATGAAGGGGCATTTGACAAGTGTTGCAGGACTTCTTTCCTCCTGCCTGATGCATTTTGCTGTTGACAGTGGAGCCACAGTTGAATTTCCAATGGGGTACCTCCTCCCCAGACATTTGCTCCCTAATCTTTGGCCCCTGTATCTTCACCATTTGCAGGGAAGCCAAAGAAAACAGGAGGGAAAAAATGGGAGACAGATGAGGACGAGTGGACTCCAGAAGAGAAAATAAGTAAGTAATGATGCCGGGGATTTTAGAGACTGTTGTGTTTGAGCTTATCAGCCCTTTCTCTGTCTCCAGGGTTCGTCACCTCAGTATAGAGCCCATCTAAACATTACAAACTGCATGAGTTCTCCACAAAGACTTGCACCAGGGCCAGCATCAGCATGCCCCAAGGTGGGGCAGCTGCCAGGGCCCAGGACTACAGCAGACAACTGCTGTAAACATCTCGGATTTAACTGTATCTTCCTTTTTTAAAAAAAAAATATATATATATATTGGCAAAAATACCAAAAAAAAAGACAAAGAAATATTCTTCAGATTTCCCCCGCCACTGACCCCCCACCCACACACCTCCCCTGCCGTCTGTCTGCACCCATGCTCCCAACTGCCCAGAGTCACTCGGGAAGGGCATGTGGGTGGTGCCACTCCTGGTGGCAATGGTGGCAGCAACAGTCCCCGCTGTATACACTGTGTACAATGGTGGCAGCACTCCCTGCTGCATACACATACTTCCTCAGAGTGTTATTGGGAAAAGGTGTGCAGGTGGTTAAGGGAACTGAGCATGGGTGGAGGGAGGGCTTGCAAGTGGGGGGAAGGATGACGGCGGCTACCGTTTATGGATGATAACCATCACTAGCGCTTTATTATGGTTTTAGAATTGTTTTACTCGTAACTTATGTTTTTAATGTAATTATCTGTTTTTGTAAGCCGCCCTGAGCCGGCTTTGGCTGGGAGGTTCAAATCAATAAATAAGGATGCACAAGCAGGTATTGGGGATGAGAGGAGGGAATGAGGGGGTCCCTGGGCACTGTGTGTAGTCCATGCAACAGTCATCTCCAGGCTAGACTACTGCATATCTCTCTATGCATGGCCAGCCTTGAGGCTGATTGGGAAATCACAACTGGTCCAGAATGCAGTGGAACCCCTTTGACAGCACGCATCCAACCGGTGCTTCACCAGCTGCACTGGCTCCAGATTGAATACCGGATCAGATTCAAAGTTTCCTGGTATTAACCTTCAAGGGTAGGAAAGAAGCCTGATAAAGGGCCAATGTTAAAAGAAACTACTGCAAACTTATAATATACAAAAATACATGTATTTATTAGAAAGACAGTTAAAAACAAACAAGGGCCCAGTGAAAGCCTTGTTACTTGTATTGGCCCTTGTGTTCAGGCCACTTGCAATTTGTAACAAGGCTTTTATACGTTTACACTCGGTTTTTAATACTGGCCCTTTATCAGGTTTCTTTCTTACCCTCGTGGTTCTTGATTCCAGTTATTGGGTCGAGTTTGTTTTCCCCTCCCTGTGTCTTATTAACCTTGAAAGCCCTATACGGTCTTGGCCCAACATATCTACTGGACCGCCTCTCCTGGTATATCCCCAGAAAAGCATTACAATCTGAGGAGAAGAACCTCCTGGTGATCCCTGGCCCAAAAGATATCGAGCTGTCCTCAACCAGAGCCAGGGCCTTTTCAGCCCTGGCGCCAGCCCGGTGGAACTCTCTGCCTAATGATATCTATGTCCTGCAGGACCTCGTGTAGTTCTGCAGGGCTTGCGAGACACGAGACATTCTGCCAGGCCTGTGGTTACTCCAAACAGCCCCGTTGCCAGAGCGATGCGTAGTGTCACATCCTGGCGACGGCGGTGCAACGCGTATCGCTGTCCCCCACGGCAGGGATCCTGTGAAGACGTGCGGATCCCCCGCCGCAGCTTGGCAGCCCTACCTGTGGCTGAAGACAGCAATGGTTTTTCATCGAGCCCAGCCTCCTCTGTTTCTCCTCTCCCCTCATGAGGCATGGACATAAATTGGTCTTTATGTGCCATCTGAAATAGTTATAGAATGTGTTATTGTTTTAATGATTTTCATCCAATTGTAAATGTATTTATTGAAATGTTGTTCGCTGCCCTGAGCCCTACGCCTAGGGGAGGGCATCGGGATGCCAGCCTCCAGGCGGGGCCTGGAGATCTCCCGCTTTTACAACTGATCCCCAGCTGACAGAGATCAGCTCATCTGGAGAAAATGGCTGCTTTGGAGGGTGGACTCAATGGCATGGTACCAGGCTGAGGCCCCTCCCCTCCCCAAACCCCGCCCTCTCCCGGGTCCACCCACAAAGTCTCCAGGTATTTTCCAACCCAGACCTGGCAACCCTAGAAGGGCAATGTATAAATCAAATAAATAAATAAAATCTGGAACCAGCCCTGCTTCCAGGAGTACTACAGTGCCTCCTTCTCCCATACAGTGGTTCCAATCCAATCCAGGCCCTGTTGCATGTTTATTTACAAGCTGCCACCAGGAACGAACAAGTACAGCATAGCTACAAGTCCCCATGGAAAACCCGTACAGTTTGTAACGTCTTTGTAGGCTCTTAGAAGCAAAACGAAAGGAGAAGCAAACCTCAGAATAATACTTAGAAATGCTGAACTCTTTTTGAAAATGATCTTTCAAAATGAGTGTTATCTGATGGAACATTCTCCAGGTCTCTTAATTCCAGAGGGTTAACTGTACATGTTAGGGTTGCCAGCGGGCATGGAGAAAAATGTCCTTCCCCTTTAATAGAGGCTTAATGTGTGGCTATGGGCAGCTGATGCTTTTAATGGCATGGAAGTAAACAATATCAACTGGTATGTAATATCTCATAGGGGCTGCAGTCACACATACTCAACAATCCAGTTTCTATCCACTTTCAGTGCACTTTCCAACTGGATTTTGCCAGTTCACACAGTAAAATCCAGTTAGAAAATGCACTGAAAGTGGATTAAAACTGGATTATTTGGTGTGTGTGACCGCAGCCTAAACCTCTGTTAAATGGACAGGACACTTTTTTCCTCTAAGCAGTTGGCAACCTTGGTGTTACAACAAAACTAAACAGAAGTCCATTGGCCCCTTAAAGACTAGCATTTTTTTTTCCAGCATAAGCTTTTGTGAGTCAGAGCTCACTTTGTCTGATACATAACATTGCTATCGATACACACACATGCACAGAGAGAGGGTCCTGCATGAATCTGGTGAAGTAAGCTCACAAAAGTTTATGCAGGAATAAATTTTGTTTGTCCTTAAGGTGCCACTGGATTTCTGTTTACTCTCTTAATTATTAGCAGAATAAGACAGGTGAAGACTCTCTTGGCCTTTTATGGCATTTTTATCTTTCTCTTCCTCCAAGAAGCTTAGGGTGGCATTTGTGATTCTCCCCTCTTCCAGTTTATTCTCACAACAACCCTGTGAAGTAAAGTTAGGCAGAGAGAGAGTGTGTGATAGGCCCAAGGTCGTCCAGTGAGCTTTATGACTTGTTTGGGGACTTGAACTCCCCGGGTATCCCTGTTTCTAATTCACCCCTCTTAAACGTTACACCACACTGGATCCCGAAGATACTTTTGAAGTGTACAACACATTTTCTTTTCTGAGGTTTCCCTTTCTTCTTTCTTTCTGATCTGAGCACTCTGATAAACTATGACTGCTGAGGTGTCCCTTAATGCTGCAGTCATCAGGTAAGGACTATGCTTTGCCTTTCCTTCCTTGCAGAATGTCCTCCCATAGGACTGGAATCCCATCGAATTGAGGATGAGCAGCTCTTAGCTTCCTCCATGCTGCGGCACGGTCTGGGTGCCCAGCGTGGTCGCCTAAACATGCAGGTAACCAAAGCCTTCTGTTTCTACTATGGGTGGGCTCTGTGGCACTGTATCCTCCCTCCCCTCCTCAAAGCCCACCTTCCCAGATTCCACCTGCAAATCTCCAGGAATTCCCTGCCCCAGAGTTGGCAACCCTCTCTGTGTCCCGTTTAAGTAATGGTTGTTCCCTGGGGATGCCGGTATGCTCTTTGCGAACTGTTGAATATGAGGTAATATTTATAATAATGGAGAAATCATCAGTATTATAAATTAGGGACGCCAGCCTCCAGGTGGGGCCTGGGGATCTCCTGAATTTATAGCTCATCTCCAGGCTGCAGAGATCAGTGTTCTCCAGGAGGAAATGGCCGCTTTGGAGAATGGACTCTATGGCATTGTACCCTACTGAGGTCCCTTTTCTCCTCAGGCTCCACCCCCAAATCTCCAGGAATTTCTCAACCTGGATCTGGCAGTCCTACCCCATCCCCCGCCAGTAGCCAAAGCGGATCTGTCAACCCTATTATATGTTTATAAAACACCTTCAGCACTAGGCCCTGCCCAGTAATTAACTTTAAAAGATCAAACCCTGCTCTTAAAAGTACTCCCAAGCACTATATAAATGTTAAGTGCTCTTGATAAAGACCGGGTGCTGCTTCTTCCACCTCCTCCCTTCCAGGCGGGGTCCAATGAGGATGATTATTTTGACGGTGCTTGGTGTGCAGAAGACGACAGCCGCATACAGTGGTTCCAGGTGGACACCAGAAGAACCACGAAGTTTACAGGAGTCATCATTCAGGGCCGTGATTCTGCCATCCAGTATGTGTGGGAGAGCAGGCGGGGTGGGGGAATAGATGAAGGGGAGGGCTGTGTATGGAATTCTTCCCCCCCAAATAATTCTGCATCCGTGGTTTTGTGCTGGAGCCTGCAAGCAACATCAAATATGGAAAAGCAAGCAGTTGTTTTACATTAGTGGCCTGCCTTTCTCACTGAATCTTAATACAGATTATACTCATTTTCGTATATTCTTGGATCTTATCAATGAGAGGCATTTGACTGAGTATTTTAGATACAATGATTCTTCAAATAGTTTCCTATGACTCTCCAGGTTTCTTGGAGACAGTCTCTTTATTTGTTGTACGTAAACTTTCTTGCTCTTGCAAACCACAGTTTATTTCTATATCCCCAAGTGTCTAAATCATATTCCCTATGTAACAGACCTGGGGTCTCCTCAGAGCAAACCCCCCTGTGTAACTGGGCAGGAATTCCTCTTCTCCTCAGAAGATATAACCCTTTAGTTTTGGCCTGAATGGGGGTTTCAACTTACTACCCAGTCACCCTTGCCAAAATCTCAAACCCAGTTCTGGTGTCCGGGTAAAATGGACTTCAGTTTAGGCTTACTCCTAGACATTCAGTTCTGATACTGAATTCTTCCTCAGAGTTGATAGAAAACAGTTAAACCTATCCGACTGACTCCAGCTGACTCTGTCAGAAGCCGACTGACTGACTTCCAAAAAGACCCAAAAAGAAGACCACACCCTCAGCACTCAGCTAATCATATAGTTCTCCTCAGCTGGCTCTAGCCAATCAGAGGAAAGGGGGGGAAAGGGAGCAGCCTCTCACTCAAGCTTTCCATTCCAGTGAAGAGTTAGCTCTTCACCTCCCAGCTCTCTGAAGCTGCTGCACTAGGAAACCTGTTGTTAAGTGCAGTCCGTCCCCCTGGACTACAGACATTAGAGAACAGTCCAGTAAAAACTATATAATGCATACTATGAACAGTGTATTCAATAAACTATAGCGCACGTCCCTTTATAAAAAATGCCCTTCTGAACCATTACATTCTACATAGTCTCTGAAATGATAGAAACACGGGAGCCTTCCTGGTCTCCTCAGCCAGGCCCTTTGATGAAGTGAGAGCCACAATAGAGAATGCTCAGGTATGGACAGCTGCTGCTCTTACCCATTTGCAGGGTGGCCCCTTCAACAGACTTGGCTCAGATGAGCACAGCTGTCACAGTGGGACATATCAAGAGAGGCAGTTGGACGATTTTTACATCTAAGGCTTGTTAGGGTGATGGAAGCAAAACCTCTTATTCTTCCCTACTTTATCTTCCAACACTCTTTTGCTTTACCTTTTGCCAGGGGTCATTTCGTAGAAAAAGAGCTAGGGGAACTCATTAGCATAACTCATTAGCATATGCCACATCCCCTGACATCAGGGGCCCGGTGTTGGACCTGCAAGGCTAGCGGGAGTTTGAGGAAGCCCCGCCAAGGCCCTCCCTGGCCCCAGGCAGGCAGGGGTGGGGAGAGGCGGGGAGGAAGCAACTTACCCTTCCTCTTCTCCTGCCTCCTCCTGGCTGAATGAGGGCTGGAAGCGGGGCGGCCGGAAGCAGGGGGCGGGGCTTCGTCATGTGCCCCGCCCCCTGCACCTCACACGGGGGAACTGCGTTCCCCCCCGAAATGACCTCTGCCTTTTGCCCCTGTCTTGAGAGCCTGAAGGCATGGTGTGTGGGAGCATGGAGAAGTGAGAAGAAAGGCAGGGGAGGGGAGAGTTTCGCATCCTTCTCCCACATTCCCTTTTGATGTAAAATGAAGGGGGGGGACGTTTTATACATAACTGAGGTAAGCACATAAATAAATTAAGGTGGCCAGCCACATTACATCAAGTTCGCCATTTCAAGCATACAGTGATAAAGACTACAGCCAGGGCTTTTTTTGTAGAAAAAGCCCAGCAGGAACTCATTAGCATAATAGGCCACACCCTGACACCACAGCTTATTAGCATATTAGGTCGCAGCCCCGTGTTGCCAGAAGTATGGTCATCCAGCCACACCCACCTTTTGCTTCTTATTCTGTTTGCCTTGTTTGTTGTCAAAACCCAGGGCCTTTTTTTGTAGCAGGGACTCCTTTGCATGTTAGGCCACACACGCCTACTGTAGCCAATCTTAATGAGTTTCTGCTGTTGGGTGTGGCCTATTATGCTAATGAGTTCCTGCTCGGTGTGGCCAACTCGGGAGCCAGCCGTAACTCCGTTTCTGTGCGTTCCTGCTCCAAAATAGCCCTGATTACAGCTGTGGTTGGGTTTTGCTTTCAAGTAAGCAGGCTGTTGAATGCTGGCAGGCCCATCATGCCTTACTTCTTTCTCTCTCTGACATTTCCCCCCCCCCCCCTCTTAGTGATGACTTTGTCACCACCTTCTTCGTGGGCTTCAGCAACGACAGCCAGAACTGGGTCATGTACAGCAATGGCTACGAGGAAATGGTATGTACTTGCTTTACCTGTAGAGTCCAAAGGGCCCTTGAAAAGTCTCTAGAAAAATACTCCCAGAGTTTCTATTCAAAGTAAGGTTGCCGGCTTCCAGGTGGGGGGCCTGGAATTCTCCTGGAATTATAACTGAGCTCCAGACTATGGAGATCAGTTCCCTTGGAGAAAATGGCTGCTTTGGAGGGTGGACTCTATGGCTTCACATCCCTGCTGAGTTTCCTCCCCAAACTCCGCCCTCCCCAGGCTCTACCCCCAAATCTCTAGGAATTTCCTAACCCTGAGCTGGCAGCCGTGACTCAAAGATGGGGCTTCTGCTGAGCCCCATAGGAGACCACTGGCTTCTAGGTGTCCTGCAGTTTTTAGAGTTCATAAATTGTCTTTCATGCAGCTTTTTTATGGAAACGTCGACAAGGACACTCCAGTGATGACTGAATTCCCAGAGCCGAAGGTCGCCCGCTTCATTCGTATCTACCCACTGACCTGGAATGGTAGCCTTTGCATGAGGCTTGAAGTACTGGGCTGCCCCCTCTCCAGTAAGAGTTGGAGGGAAAGCGTGCACACATGTGTTTGTTTTAAAAACCCTTGGGGTCATGGTTTTCTATTAACCCACCCTTTGCATAGTCTTTAACCCTTTTCCTGAGTCTCAAAATATTCCTGGGTTTTCAGTCACAGGTGGTGGTGGTAGTAGTAGTAGTAGTAGTAATAATAATAAGGCATTGTGTGTAGTATAGCCAGGAGATCCTAAGATTGTCTGGCAGCCAAAAGTGCTAGCTCTTTTTGTGTTATGCACCACTAGGTGGTGGGCTAGATTTGTTTTTAAGGCAAGAGACGTTTCAGAGGTGGTTTGCCATTGTCTCCCTCTGCGTCATGACCCTGGTATTCCTTGGGGGTCCCCCATCCAAATACTAGCCAAGGCCAACCCTGCTTAGCTTCTAAGATCTGTCAGGATCAGGCTAGCTTGGGCTATCCAGGTCAGGGCAGTCATAGGCTGAGCTCCAGTAATAATGCCTAACTAGCTATTGAGATGATGATTATAACGTCTCATTTATATCAATATTTCAAGAGTTCCTTGTGAGCTACCCGAAAGGTGGGACAGCATGAATGACCCCCCCCCCCAGAAGGACTTCCTCTGAGACTATAGCTGAGGTGACGTTTCTGAGCCCTGACATCGCTACAACATCTCCCAGAATTACAGGTTTAAAAAGCTCCAAGGTTATAAGGTCCCAGTGCATCTCCTCACCGTGAAGGTTCTTGCCAGAGCAACTGTTGCCTGTACAAACATCTATACATTTTCAGCTATTCTTCTCTCTCTGTACCCTCAGTAGAAGAAGATAGTATGTTAAAGATGGAGGGACTGGGAAATTAGCCTTACTGGGCAACATCGTTAAGAGAAGCACACATGGGAACCAGAGGGGGATTGTGAGAAGCAGGGAACAATTTGGGAACCCTGCCCTCCCCCTAGATCGCCCCACTCCAGGATTCTCTCACAGGCTTTAGGATTTCCACTTTGTCTTTAGCCGAATGGCTCTCAACATTCTGTGCTTGTGGAGCATATTCAGTCCTTGTTGTCCTTTTGCAGGTGGGGGGCTCTTTTCCCTCCAGTTTTCAAAGTCCTGTTTTTCTCCATCCCTGGGGAGTCCCCTGAGAATGTATGGACCTCTACCTTGTAGGGGAGGGGGCTGGTATTGCTAGTAACATGGGAGCCAGGCTCTTCACTCTTAGATACAGTGATATCTACAATTGTTACAGCCTGGTTAGCCCAGACTAGCCCAAACTTGGAAGCTAAGCAGGGTCACCCATGGTACATATTTGGATGGGAGACCACCAAGGAGGACCCAGGTTTCTATGCAGATGAAGGCAATGGGAAACCACCTCTGTACCAGTGTTCCCTCTAAGCTGAGTTAGTGTGAGCTAGCTCACAGTTTTGTAGCCTCCGGCTCAGAGATTTTTGTCTTAGCTCAGGAAGGAGGGCTCCAGAGCAAACTAATTTATGCAGTAGCCAAATCGCTTGCTCACAACTTTAATGCCAGTAGCTCACAAAGTAGGATTTTTGCTCACAAGACTCCACAGCTTAGAGGGAACATTGCTCTGTACATCTCTTGCCTCGAAAACCCCGTGAGGGGTTGCCATGAGTCGGTTGCGACTTGACAGCACTTAATTTTTATTATTTAAAATTGTTACTAGGTGATGATAGAAGGGAATCACAGTGCGTGTTGCTGGAGGACTGTCAGAGGTTTTATTCAGAACTGAGTACCAGAGCGTGGCATATGTAGGCAGTTCTAGCAGGGAATAATAAAGCTATGGTGATGTATCAAAGGGGGACAGACACTGCAATCCTAAACAGAGTTACACTCTTCTAAGTGCTCAGAGGTTAAGACGCTGAGCTGTAGACCAGAAGGTCTGTAGTTCGGCAGTTCAAGACCCGAGTGCCACGTGATGGAGTGAGCTCCCGTCTCTGGTCTCAGCTCCTGCCAACCTAGCAGTTCGAAAGCAAGAAATTGCAAGTAGATAAATAGGTACAACTTAAGTGGGAAGGTAACAGCGTTCCGTGCGCCTTGACGTTTAGTCATGCCGGCCAAATGTCCACAGAAATGTCTTCGGACAGCGCTGGCTCTTCGGCTTGGAAA
This sequence comes from Gekko japonicus, assembly GCF_001447785.1. NCBI lineage: Eukaryota > Metazoa > Chordata > Lepidosauria > Squamata > Gekkonidae > Gekko > Gekko japonicus. The sequence continues at coordinate 360,651 of NW_015171527.1, read as the reverse complement.
CGGAGATGAGCACCGCCCCCTAGAGTCAGATTCGACTGGCTTTCGAGCAAGGGAAATCTTTACCTTTACTTTTAAGTGCATTGAAGTCAATGGACTTAGAAAGATGTAACTCTACTTAGGATCACTTTGAAAATCTGCAAGCTGATTAAGCAACTTTACTGTGAAGTAATTGAATAGTAAGTCAGCAGGCTTTGGATTGGGCTGTATGTCTGCAAATGATGCAATGGGGGAAGGAACAAGTTCCAAACACAGATATAGGCAGAGCTGTGTAGACTCCAGGGTTAGAATAGTATGGTGCCACATTCAAAGGGAAGGTGTTTCTTAGAGAAGAAGATAGGCTGCAAAGTTTTGAATTCTCTCCATTCCTCTGGAGTCCACAGAAGCAGGCATGACATTAAATTAATTGATCTTATGATTGTAATAGGAATATACCGTATTTTTTGGACCATAAGACTCACTTTTTCTTCCAAAAAAAGTGGGAGGAAAAGTGAGTGCGTCTTATGGACCGAAGGTTCAGAATATTTTTTTCCCTTTTTCCTCCTTTAAAAACTAGGTGCGTCTTAAGGTCAGGTGCGTCTTATGGTCCGAAAAATACGGTAATTTTCTATATTCCCATCCCTCCTTCAGAGTGATGTCAGATTGAGAGAGTGGTTTGTGTAAGGCAGTCCAGCAAGCTTTGTAGCCATGCGGGGATTCAAAGTTGGGCTCCAGACACCTCATAACTTTGCCATGCTGATTCTTAAATCCTCTGAAACATTCTCTTTTACAGGCATCCATAGCTACTACAGCCTACAGAATGAAGTGATGACGTCGGTAGACAACTTGGACTTCCGCCATCACAGCTACAAAGACATGAGGCAGGTGAGTATGTATTTCAGAGGAGAACCTAAGTCTTGACACTTAATGCTTGCCAGCAAATTATGCATAAGCTAAAGGGACTGAGCAAACTCTCAATCCCAGAGCCGATCATAGTGACCGTAGAGCTCCCAGGTTGCACAGAACAGCACACCTGAAATCTGTTTGCCAGTAAAAATAGAAATTATCCAGTTTCTCCTTCCTTGAAATTTCATCGTTCCTCTTTTGAGTCCCAGTGAGGAAACGATCAAGTGGCTTTCCCATTTGTTCCCTTAGCAGACTGGCCATCATTTCCAGGAAGGGTTTGTTTCTGCCTCCTGAAAATGGATTGTGCAGTGAGTTTCCTCTGTGGCCATTTATCCAGATCCAGGCTGCCTTGTTAAAAATGCCCACAAAAACACAGGGTTCCTGCAAGCTGCTCTTGTTCTGTAACTTCAACAAAGCCCTCCTTTGTCCAGTCTTCTTGTCTCAGCTTTACTTTTTAATGAGAAGCTTCTGTGTTCTTGAGGGCAAAATTACATGGGATACAGGAAGCCTTATTGATATTTTAAGGTGGTGGGGATGATCTGACATGGAAAGAGTTGTTGGGTGAGGTGGCCTAATTCTTCTCCCACCAATACCTCCCATGTTCTGTTGCCTCAAGCACATTTCTCCTCAGTATTAGAGCTGGGTTGAGAGGAAATACCCTGAAGCAACTTGAATGGTGGAGGTAAGACAGAGGGTCAGGTCACACGGACATTTAGTGCGGGCTTCGCTGCTGATCCCTCGCGCATTAAAGTTTCCTGTTCATATTGGCAAACCCACCTCCCGCACCGAAGCGGGCTGAGTCCTGCGGTTTCCACTCTTTTTACCCGCGTTTTCTGACACCCGTTGGAACAGGTGTTTTCCGATATCTCGCGCTTTGTATACGCGGTTTTGGTATCTGGACAGCAATCCGCCGTGGCCGCGCTACCCTCCCCCCCTTTTTTGTGTTTCCGGATTAAGTTATGCGTATGTGCAAACAGGCGCTAGCTTTTATTTTGGTGTTCTTAGTTTGTATGTACGCTCAAGCGCATGTGCAGGTTTGTTTTTTTTTAAACCCCGCGCCGCCGCGGGGACAGCGCGCTGTGTGATCAGTACTTCACGCGAGTGAAGCGGAAGACAGAGCAACCGTCTGACCACCTCCAAGCGATATAAAATGTCGCGGATAGAAGAACTGCGGGAAAACTAGTGCGGTAAGAGGTCCGTGTGACCGCGGCCAGAATATTCCCCAAACCGCATATCCCATTTGAAACAAACAGGAGAACATGTCCATAAGATGATTCAAATAAATTAAACACATTTATTGGGACTGTTGTTCAAATTACATGCTGCAGTTTTAACCAGTCTCTCTTTAGGCAACTGAATATGTTCTTAGTATCACTTGTAAAAGCCACTCCTTATGAGAAGCGGACTTTAGGCATAACTCTGTAATATGCCTGACACACGTTAGGTCATGGCTGCATGATCATACTTGCAGTTGGATGTACATTGGGGGAACTCACCTTAAAATGCACTCGTTTGCTTGGCACTACAGAAGGGGGGGGGACTTCTGGTTTCCCTCCCACCTTGCTTTTGCTAGTGGAAAGGGCAGCTGTGAGTCAAGGATCACTTTTTAAGGTGTGTTCCCCTGATGTACATCTAGCTGTGAGTTTCATTACACAGTACACAGCCATGACCTGTGTTAGCCGAACTGCCTTATGTACGACAGTGGCAAACTAAATTTAACGTGAGTCCTTGCCAAAGTTTACGGAAGTCAGGCCACCCCAAAGAAATCCCAGTGAGAGACACTAGACTGGAGTTTTTCCAAAACAAATTGTCTTTTACTAAATCAATATCAAAATCACATACACGCCAAATCAGTCTCACATTCACATACAATCAAGTTCCTTTAGAGTTACAGAACGATATCAAAATAGTTTCTCTTTTACTTGGAGGTAGGTAGGTATCGGTTTATACTTGCCTGTTCCTGAAGTCTTGTCTGATGCAATGTAAGATAGGGGAAGAAAGTAATACCTAGGGGTGTTAACTAAATCACACTTGCTAGAACCAGCCAGCAAAGTATGGATCTCTTTGGCTGCAGTCCAAGAGATCTAGGATGGACAAAGGGTTGTTTGATAGAGAGCTGGACTTTAGGGGAGGTAAAAGGATAAAGAGGACGATGAAGGGGGAAGGTGGCTAGCAAAGACCTTAATGCATGGTCCCTGCCTTTTATACCCAAATGTTTGGGGAGGTTGGCAACCTTGCCAAGCTGGAAACCTCCTGACTATTAGTCCGTCCCATCCCTACTTCTCATTGGTGCGTGTTAGTAAAGGGCAGAACCTTTAAGGGTTGGGCTAATATTGAAATACTAGCTCTATCTTAGGGTAAAGCCATCTGGTTAGGTGTGAATTCTCAGTGTCATGATTCTCCTTGATGTGCAGATAGATACCGGTTTCCTCAGGCCATCAAAGTAGCATCTGCCAGGAAATGGCAATTCAGATGTAGATCCAGATGTGGATTGTGTGACAGCGAGTCTCTCAGCAATGGTGGGGTTACTTCTCTTTAGTCCTTGTTTGTGCTAACAATGGCTAAGATGTGCTTCTCTTTCCCATAAGTCTCTTGAGCTGAATGTGTGCAAACCTCATTAACATGAAATGCAGGCAAGTGTTCCCTATGTAACATCTCTCACAATAGGTAATGCAAGCAGCTTTCTCTATGCCTATGGGTACGCATGTGTGCGTGCACAGTTCATGTAGTGTGTTAGCACACCTCAGTCCACCAAACACAAATATTGATCCATTTCTCAACACCTGGCACACGTTGGGTGCATCGTGTAGTGACGCCCTCTCTTTGCTTCATTCCATTGTCCATTTCCATCCTGGTCTTCAGCTCCTCTTAAGAAATCTCTTGGCTGGGTAAGCAGCAAGTTGTGTTGCTTTCCTCTCCCCGCAGCTTATGAAGGTCATAAATGAAGAGTGCCCCGACATCACCCGCATCTATAACATTGGCAAGAGCTCCCGAGGGCTAAAGATATATGCCATGGAGATTTCTGACAATCCAGGGGAGCATGAACTAGGTGAGCAGCGTTTTCTGTGGGCCAGGGCTTTCCCAAATAAATGAACAAGAAGTCTTAGAACTGCGATGTTTAATTGATTAATCAGTGTCCATCTTCTGGTTTGACTGAAAAAAATTCTCCAACTAAAGAGGCAGCAGAGGTTTTTTAAAGAGATTTTTAAATACAAATGCTTACAAGAACGGTGCTACCCCAGCAAGGTACATAGTAAGGCACAGTCAGCAGTTCGTATTAGTGCAGGCATCAGCATTCTCTGGGGAGGGATCCAGGTGGGGCTCACGGCCACTGACCCCCACTACCTGCCCTTCTCCAGCCTGCTCCCTGGTGAGTGCTTTGCCACCAACATTCCTGGCTGCATATGCTGCTCAGCATTGGCTGTTTGGACACTCCCAACTGCATCGGCTGCGCAGCATAGTTGGCCAAAGGGCATGCAGGGTGTGTGAGCATGGAGAGGCATTGCAAGGGGGTGCACAAGTGAGTGGCTGGGTGGGAAGGGAGTGGCCTAGTGGGCAAAGGAAGGGAATGGGCTCCTGGACACTGCCTGCCCAAGGCCCCCCAACACTAGGAACTGGCCCTAGCTGGGTGCAAAATTTGCACCAAGAGCTATCATGAGAGAAAAGCTGTTCACCCTTTGAAGAGACGAAAGTAGCTCGGATTTGTCTCGAGCACTCATCAAAACACACACATCCTTTATAAAGCAGAGCGCCACATTGACTACAACTGTAGCATACTAGCTTTATTAAGGTAAAGGTAAAGGTTGCCTTGCTCGAAAGCCAGTCGAATCCGACTCTAGGGTTGCGGTGCTCATCTCCGTTTCCAAGCCGAAGAGCCAGCGCTGTCCGAAGACATTTCCGTGGTCATGTGGCCGGCATGACTAAACACCAAGGCGCACGGAACGCTGTTATCTAGTACCAACTAACCCCCCCCCATAGGAGTAGACTTTTGAGTTCATCAGAACTCTTCCAGTTGTTAATAAGACACACAAAAGGGGAAGGGGTGGAGAAAGAAGAGCAAAAGATGTCATTGATCATGAAAAAGGCCCAAGTCCAGAGGTGCCGTACAGACTTCACTAGGTCGGAACATGCCTTTACTAATGGAGCTACAGGACTGCCTGTGTTTGCATTTCAGGGGAGCCAGAGTTCCGCTATTCTGCAGGAATCCATGGCAACGAGGTGCTGGGCCGTGAGCTCCTGCTGATGCTGATGCAGTTTATGTGCAAGGAGTACAAAGACGGGAACCCCCGGGTGCGGAACCTGGTGGCTGAGACCCGGATTCACCTTGTCCCCTCACTCAACCCCGATGGCTATGAGATCGCCAGCCAGATGGTGAGAATGGCATGGAATCAGGCTGGGCGGAGGAAGCGGCTGAGCCTCTGTGGGGAGGACAGGGAGGGCCTGTGGATTATTTTTTTCCTGGAAGACTTGTGAATTAGGGGGGGAAATAGTTCCAGAGGGTAGCCAATGTTGGTCCTCAGTAAAAGAGTTAGAATTGAGTCCAGTAACCCCTTAGAGACCAAAACGATTTTTGGAGCATAAGCTTTTGAGAGTCAAAGGTCCCTTCACAGGGTTGTGAGTCCCCGGGTTCCGGTGGGGGTTCCCCTGATTTTCGAGGCTTCGGTCCGCCGCTGGCCAGCTGGCTGGTGGGGGAAACCCCACCCCCAAACAGGGACGTCCCCAAGCGATGTCCCCGATGCAATGACACCACCTGGAAGTGATGTCATCACACATGATGCTCTTGTTTGAGGGCCAAACTCTATGGTTTGTAGCCGGTTTTACCATAGAGTTTCCCCTCAAACCACAGCGTTGTCATGCAACATCCCCAACGTGATGTTGTCATTTCCAGGTGATGTCATTGCATCAGGGATGTCCCAGAATGCCCCCCAAATCCCCCTGCCAGTGCAGTGAGGGGACCTGGCAACCTTATCCCTTCATCAGGAATGCAGATCCCCGAGTCCTTGTATCCCAGTCACAGGGTAGGAGGGGTGTTGCAGAGAAAGGAGTCGGGCTGAAAGGGCACAATGCAAAATGTAATCAGCTTGATTAGAGTAGGGGAGAAATGCTTAGGGGCAGGAAATTAGTAGATAAGAATCCTTTGTCCCTGTTCAGCCCTGGAGAGTCCATTGTTCTGAAATACAGTTTGTCGTTGATTGTGTCCCTTTTGCATTGTAGGGCTCTGAGCTTGGGAACTGGGCTTTGGGGCACTGGAACGAGGAAGGATACGATATCTTTGAGAACTTCCCTGATCTCAACAGCATCCTATGGGCTGCAGAAGAGAGGAAATGGGTTCCGCACAAAGTCCCCAACCATCACGTTTCCATCCCTGAGCACTACCTGGCAGAGGATGCCTCGGTAAGAACCTGTTGCTTCTTTGGAAGCTTGTCCCAGCACTGGGATGTTAATAGGGTCTAGAGTGAGACCCTTTTGAGGCTCCTGCTCCCCATAGGTAAATACAGGCGTCTTTCTCGTTATATTGCCTTCTCCCATGTAAGCCTCCTTGTCAGTTGAGATTGGCATTGGAGGTCCTCGTCCAGCTGACCTCACCTTCTGAGGTCCCTGTGGACAGGGTCTTTTTGGTGATTGCACCTAAATTATAGAACTCACTCCCTGAATATATTCACCCTGTACTGTCTTTGTTATCTTTTGGGTATCAGAGAAAGTCTGTGCTGTTTCTTTGAGTTTTTAGTGATGGGTAATGCTCCTTGTTCATAATTACATTTGGTTTTTACTGCTGTCCGATTGGCTGACATAATTTGGCCCATGTTTCTTTGTCTCTTCTTGGTAATTAACATTTCATTATTTTAACTGCTTTGTAGTTTGTTGTTTGATTTTTAAAGGTTATGTGTTTATTGATTTTGGAAGCCATTCTGAAGGCTGGTATTTGATAGGAGGCCAGGGCAGAAAATAAAATGTGTCAATGCAGTGTGCCAAAAGCACATGACAGCTAGCATAGGTGGTCTCCTCCTGTAGTCTTTGCGAACCCCATATGCTCCAAGGTCAGAATTAATGGAGGTGGGCTTGGATGCGGGCCCTTTCTTTGATTTGCTGTGGCATGTCCTCAGCTGCAGAGGCAGTGCTCTGTTGTGAAGCTCATTCTTCTGGTGCTGAGTGCTTTCTTCTCACTGGAAAATGCTGAGCAGAGAGAGCCTAACACCAGAGAGATGCACTGTGTAAAAAAGCATCACCTTCACAGTGTAGGATATACTGTGGAAGTGAAAGAACAGGGTTAGAATCCAAGCTATAGAGAACATAGTAGTAAGGTTGCAGGTCTGTGGAGTAACAATAATTTAATCTTTAAATTTATAGGCGGCATGCAGTATCAGTGTTAAAAACATAATAATCCGGGAAAAACAAACAAGAAGTCCAGGATTCCTGACAAAATGAATCAGCACTAATAACTAATGGCTGAAAAAGAAAATACCCTGACAAATAAGAGTTTTGCAGGCCCTGAGCAATGCCACAGTGATGGTTCTGTCATATGAAGGTGGAAGTGGTCCTAATATGGATGGAGTTTTGCATGTATGGTGGCTCAGAGGTTAAGACACTGAACTGCAGGCTGGAAGGTCTGTAGCTTGGCAGTTCAAGACCTGAGTGCCGTGTGACAGAGTGAGCTCCCATCTCTGGCCCCAGCTCCTGCCAGCCTAGCAGTTCGAAAGCAAGAAATTGCAAGTAGATAAATAGGTACTGCTTTGGTGGGAAGATAACAGTGTTCCGTGCGCCTCGGCAACTAGTCATGCCAGCCACATGACCACGGAAATGTCTTCGGACAGCGCTGGCTCTTTGGCTTGGAAACAGAGTCGGATTCGACTGGCTTTCGAGCAAGGGAAACCTTTACCTTTTCATGTGTGTGGTAGGAGGACAAGAGAGCAACAGGGCGCCTTTTACCCCCGGTTCTCTCCAACATGCCTGACTCTCTGCTGTGCCCCCTTTTCTTTCCAGGTGGCAGTGGAAGTGCGAGCCATCATGGCCTGGATGGACAAGATCCCTTTTGTTCTTGGTGCCAATTTTCATGGTGGGGAGAAGTTTGTCTCTTACCCCTTTGACATGGCTCGCCCTGCCAGTGAGAACGAAGTGGCCCCTGCAGTCCACGATGACTATGAGGAGGAGAACCCAGAGAGCAGAGAAACCCCAGACCATGCCATCTTCCGCTGGCTGGCCATTTCCTACGCTTCAGCCCATCTCACTATGACCGAGACCTTCCGTGGGGGGTGTCACAATCAAGATTTGACCAATGGGATGGGGATTATCAACGGCGCCAAGTGGAATCCACGAGCAGGCAGTAAGTGGGCGTGAGAAGAACCATGCTGGATCAGACCACAGTGGCCAACCAGATGCTTTTGAGAAGCCCACCAGCAGGGCATGAAGGCAACATCCCAGAAAGAGCCACTTCTGCTCACTAAAGACTTTCTGGCTGTTGCTCTCACACCCTGTGTCCCCATTTTAGAGCTTCTTATTTTCAGCAAAAGCTGTATGTTGTTCCCCAAAAGACTGTGAGGGCTGTGTGCGTCAGTTCCTCACCAAGAACATGCTTTTTCCATCCTCTGTCTCTGAAGAGGATGGCACTGTGAAGTAGGCTTCTTTCTTCTGACCTTTGGTGTATTCAGAGCTTGCTAAATCACTATCCGGTTTATACACAAGGTCACCTGTACTCTCAGGCTGATAGCTGGGGTGGGGCTTTTGGGGGCTTCAGCCCCTTTCTTAAAGGCACAGCCCCACAAGAATTTCTCCTGTAAATGCTTTTAAAAATAATTTTAAAACATTTTTTTAAAGGCGTTGCGCTCCTTTAAGCAGAGTGGAGTGCTGTAGTTGACTGACTCTTGCACTGAGCAAGGGGGTTGGAGTTGGTGACCCCTAGGATCCCTTCTAACTCTGTGTCAAGAAACTAGTCTGCTTTAAGAGAGTTTTTCTGCCTGTTAGCTTTCTTAACCATAGAAATCATAACCCAGTGCCTGCCAGCTTGTTATCAGAATTGTTGCTTAGGCTGGCAGAAGTGATTTACTTGCAGCAGCTGAGAACTGTCGTCTAAAGTGGTTGACAGCTTTCTATTAGCTAAATGGCTTTTCTTTCTGCACTGAGAACTTCAGCACCACCAGAAAAAAATGTTGCCCCACAAGCCACAGAATCCTGGCTACGGGCCTGTGTACTCTTCCGATGGAACAAAACCTAGCCACCTGCAACAAGCATTGCTGTTGCCTGTATAAATGATTCTCCACTGTTTCTTTTGAATCTGCTGGGAATTCTGGTTTTGTTTTTTGTTTTTTAGTTTTAGTTCTATAATTTGTTTTATACTGTAGTGTGTTAAGTTTGTTGCAATCTGTCTTGAGGAGGGATTCATTGGGAGATGGGATATAAATGTCCTAAATGAACCCTCTGCTGTTCCAGGCATGAATGATTTCAGCTACCTCCACACCAACTGTCTAGAACTCTCCATCTACCCAGGATGTGACAAGTTCCCCCACGAAAGTGAATTGGCCCAGGAGTGGGAAAACAACAAGGAGTCATTATTGACATTCATGGAACAGGTGAGGAGCAATTCATGATGTGGGGTTAGGAAGAGCTGCAGTCAGAGACCCTTGGCTTCCAGGGGAGAAAAGGCTGTGGCAACTGGCATACTTAAGTTCGACGCTAATTTTGAAAGTCAGGAGGAAGGGGAGAAAACAGATCTTTCTGTGGCTGTCTGACTCACTTTGAATACCCCTATCTCACTTAATGAGTAACAATCCCATGTGCCATTTGTTTTCCTACTGGATTCTCTTTTCTTGCACTACAATTTTCCCATGGAAAATGAATGCATTATTTCAACATTATTTTGCATCATTGGCACAGAGGAAACAAAAGCATTATCAGTGGCTGCAACAAAAAGGAGCAGAATCACAACCAACGTGTGAGATCAAAAGGAAAGTGGCCATTATCAGCTCATCCCTAGGCCAGGGGGATCGATGATTGCTCTTGGGTAGGATTATCCTTTGGATAGCCGAAAAAGATGAGTGATCAAATGAGTTAATCAAATATTTTTTGTAACAACTTAGTATAGGCAGTCCTAAGCAGCGACCTTTGTCGGACGACTGCCTGTGTTCAGTTTAGAGTTCCCTGCTATTACGGTAGGTGGTCAGGAAAAGACATTTGCTGTGCTGCTAAGATTGCCCCTGTCTGCTGCAAGGCTCAGGGACAAGCAGCCTTCACTCTTGCCCCTGTTAACAGATGGCACCAGAAGGAAATAAAAAGGTAAATTAGCCTGCATTCCTGGCATTACAGAATATTCGGTTGTCATCGAGTAGTGATGTTGCCTGGCGTGCCAGCTTTACTCTTGGGAAGTCATCGGGGCAGGAACAGACTTCAAGTCTACCCCAGTTGAATTCAGTGACGCAGTGGTCAAGTTCATGACTGCTACCTGATATCTCTTTGCAGGTACATCGTGGCATCAAGGGTATGGTGAATGACCAGCAGGGAGACCCCATTGCAAATGCCACCATCTCTGTTGTGGGGATCAACCATGATGTAATAACAGGTATGACCAGGATGCATTAAAAGACAGTGGCAGATGCTGATCATCACTGTAGTCTTGCATTACCTAAGTGACCCTCCATCCCAAGGCCAATGCAGTGCTAGAACAGAGCAAGCCCCTTCAGGAAGAGCTCCCAGCAAATTGCTTGAACCTTCTGTCAGGAAGGCGGGGTCCCTCCCTTCCCGACTTCACAGGGGACGCCACAGGAGGAGTGCCCAAGTTCCGACGACAGGGAGCCAACAGGGGCCTACAAGGTTTCCCTGAAGGCCCAGAGATCCTTCCCTACCACCTGTGCCGAGGATGTTCCGCCATCAAGGGGGGCAGGGGAAGCTTGCCAGTTGGGCCTCTCGCCAAGGCCCAGACCGGGAAGGAGAGGGATGGGGACCGCACACAGTGGGTCCCAAACCAACTGGTGGCAATCCCTTGGTTAGACTCCTTTAAGGCGTGGGCGGCGGGACGAGCAGGTGACCGGCAAACCGTAATAAATGGGAGCCAGGTGGAAGCCGGGGAGGATTGGCTGGACCTGGGAGGAAGGACGTGAGGAGGGAGATTCGGGCCACGGCCTCATCCAGTTGCACTCGTCTACCCTGGACAGCTGGGGAACTGCGGTGTGGAGCCACCCCCCCCCCCCCCGGGGCAGTATCTGAGGCGACCCCTGCTCGAACTTTGCTGAGAGACGCCCTGGACTCATCCTGCCGCCCAGCTGAACCCATGCCCCATCGAGACTCTGACACCTGGGAATCTTGGGTTTCTAGTCCATTTGGCTAGGATACATGTAAAAACATGAAAGAACTTGATGGTATAAACACCAGCAAGAAAATGCTTTTGACTTCAAAGCATTGGCCTGGGCTAGGCTCCTTCCAGCGCTTCATCTCACCTCCAGTTTTGACTCAGCTGTCAGCATGGGGAAAACCATTACCAGCGACCTCTCAGTTGCAGATGACTCTCTCAGCTGTGCCTTCCTGTAGGACCAAACTGTGTCTGAAGCTGACCTGTGGGCAGTTTATCCAGAAAACAATGGTCTTTTGAAAAATGCAGCTGTAGCAGAAGAGTGGCCTGGGGAAGAGAGAGAAGCTT
>NW_015171527.1:313408-349114 GCF_001447785.1 Gekko japonicus | reverse complement strand
CTCTTTCCCATCCTGCAGACCAAAAACAGGTTTCAGTGGGGAAAGGGTGAAGAAGCCCCCAGTGCCTTCCTGCTGTAGCACCCAGCCTGACCAGCTTAACTTTATGGGGAAAAACAAATATCAAGGACAAAAGTGCACATAACGCAGAATCAAGTGTTATTTGTCCTTCAGTGTGCAAAGGATGGTAATAATAATAAAATAATAGTAATCTTTCAATTTATTAATCGCTCAATCCTGCAGAGCTGCTGGCTCTGAGCGATTTACAGTTACTCATTTCACAAGGGACTAACAATGATTCATGGGGGTAAGGGAGGACAACATATATAAATCTTTAAATCGCACACGTTCGCAGCAGACGGGGATTTTTGTTCAGCTGTAGACTAGACATGTTCCAGACGGCATTTTTCACTCGGCTTGGCTTGATGACGTCAGCTTTCTCCAGGTCTTATTCGAGTGGCAACGCTGCACTGCCACTGCCTGGCCGGAACGGCCCATTACAGGCTTCTTGATGCCGAAGAGATCTTTCTAGGCTTCCGATCTTACGAGCTGGACATTCCGTTCTCCGGCTAACACCTCCCCCACCGGGGGGTTTAGTGTGCCCACCCTCTCTAAGGAGTGGTACCCATTTTATCTACTGGCCGAAGCTTTCGAACCGCTGGGTGGATGGTGAGCTGGGGACAAGGCTGGTAGCTCACACCAGCACGGGGCTAGAACTGACAGCCGTTATGTTCAGCTCAGATGTTACTATAATCAGAGGATAAATCCCCTGTGCCACCGCTCCCCTGATGAAGCTGATTAATAACAGGTGGAAAGTCACAAGGATTCATTTACAGGGAAAGTTAAATCCTGAATTCTTTCTTTACTGCCTACTGTAGCTCACCTTTCCACCCCCCACTTCCAACCTCAACCACTACTCACCCTGGCTGCCATGTTTTGCAAGCCATTTTAGGTTGCTATAACAACTCAGATGCTGGTACAGATGTTGCTGTTAACTCTGGGGAGATGGGTTATGTTGTTCTGCAAACTTCTGCAAAAGTATAAATAGTTGCTGTGGCTGATGCAGTTATGCAGATTTGCCAACCTGCACAGGGGCTAGCCCTTGGCTGTTAGAAGGATAATAATAATAAAGGCACAGTGTAATTGTAATAGTAAGCTGTGCCTTGATAAGTCCATTGTCCTGCTTCAAAGGAACAGCTATTTTTCCAAGATTCCAAGTACCCATTCACAGTAACAGTGACTTGCTTCACAGCCATGGCATCTATACAAATGGAAAATTGTTCCAAATGGTGCTGTTATCCCATAAGCCAGGGGTCCCCAAACTTCTTGAGCCTGTGGGCACCTTTGATATTCTGACACAGGGTGGTGGGGGCACACAACCATAAAATGTCAGGGAACAAGGGAACAAGGTAACACGTAACTGTAATAGTAGAATAGAGCAAGAGTCCAGTAGCACCTTAAAGACTAACAAAATATGCGGCAGGGTATGAGCTTTCGTGAGTCACTGCTCACTTCTTCAGATCCCAGATGGTCTTTTCTACTGCTACAGACAGACTTAACACAGCAACGGGTAACTCTTCAGCATTTCAGCTCTGTTTCACAGGATGCCTTTTGAAAGGGACATATTGTTTAGCATCCTTATGCTGTGTTGCCAAAGCAACATTTTAAAAAAATCTGCATTGCCAATCAGATCGCCAACTAGAAGCCCTGGGCGAAATCCCCATTGGGCCCCACCCAGTTTCTAAAAACTCTTGGCAGACACCGTGGCACCCACGGACACACACACACACTGGGGATGGGGACCCCTCCTGTAGGCCAACCACTAGCTTTTGCCATGTAGCAGTAAACTTGTATGAGGATATAACTTAACTGGAAGGGAGGTACTTTGAAGCAAGCAATTTCCCCATGTTACAGTGGTTGAAGTCCAGGAGTGCACACAAGACGGAAGTGCTTGTCATCCCAACAGCAACAAAGAAGAGGAGCCGGGTAACAGTCTCGGCCTCCCCACTGATGTTTTCCCTTTTCCAGAAGGGAAGAGGCTCAGGAGCAAGGGCACCTCCTAAGAGTACTCATTTGCTTCCCCCCCAAAAAAACATTTTCTGCCTATGGCGCTGCCAACAGTCCGGAGTAACTTGAAAGGCACAAAGTTAAGCGCCTTGTGCGTAGATACTTGGGAAGTGGCAAAAATGAGAACCAGCTTGGCCTTCCCTGCTGCCTCTAAAGCACTGGCCCAGCCAGTTACTAAGGCTGCCATAACTGGCAGGCAGTACTGCTCTGCTCCGCCAGTGCTATTGAGTCTTGGCCTGAGCAGAGATGAGCCCTTACCACGGACTCCTGGCATTCATTCATTCATGATCTGTGATGCATTTCCTGTACCTCAGCCTTAATGTAACCAAAACTCAGGCAGCTTTAAATTGATCCTCATCTCTCTCGGCAGTATTTTGCTTTTTGGAAAACACAAGCTTGATTCATTCATGTCTGCTGAGTAAGCTAGGAGCAGGCACAAAGAGCACGCATGTTCCTTCCCAGAGGAACTGCGAAGGTTGGCAGTGTGAGGCTGATGCAGCAAGGTCAAAGTCCAGCAGCATCTTAAAGACCATCAACATTAATTTCGATATGAGGTTTTGCAGGTTACAGCTCACTTCTTCAGATAGATAAGGGAAGGGGAAATCATCCTGGGAATTCGTATGGGGAAGATCATAGGGGGAAGGGGGGCAAGGCTTGGAATCCTTCCAAAGGATCTGGCCAGTCCTGTGTGTTCTGAGAGTTCCTGGCCTGGAACCCATTTGCTTGCCTACACAAGGACCCATAACCACAGGGGAATGCTCTTGAGTTAGACTGAATAGCATCATTACAAATGCAGTGTTTAAGGTGATCAATAAGTTGACTTAAAACATCTTGAATGAAAAGGTGTCACTCTTTCTGGCTAAAATTATTTGTGATACAAGTATATATATAAAAATCGCAGTTGGCATCTGCACTCTGCAAGAGGCATGCCTTCCTTGTGAGAAAATAGACAGAAAATGCTTCTGTCTAAAGAGAAACGTATATTTTTTTCCATATGGAAACTTGGCCAATTTAATCCTGTAGCTAAACTGGCACAAATTTCCGTCGGAGATTTCTTAAGACAAAATGGAATATTAAAAGATAATTGTATTGCATATCATTTCTTATGATGCGGTTATAGCCAGGTTGTTTATATATGGACATTGGCCGCTCCATCATCTGGTTATATGGTACTTCTTATAGTGGCAGTCTTTCATTTTAAGGAAATTACCGACTGGCTGATCACAGTTGTTTCAGTTAATTAACAAAAAGTGTCTCTTAATCTACAGCCCTAATTATGTATCACCTGCTGCCCCTCCGTTGTCTGTTTCAGCAAGCGGGGGTGACTACTGGCGCATCCTGAACCCTGGGGAATACCGCGTCACAGCCAAGGCTGAGGGTTACAACCCCAGTGTCAAAACCTGCCATGTCTCCTATGACATTGGAGCTACCCAGTGTGACTTCACCTTGTCCCGCTCCAACTGGAAGCGCATCCGAGAAATCATGGCCATGAATGGAAACAGGCCCATCTGGAATCCTGGACCCGGCCAGCCCATGACACCCAGGGAGCGACTTCGCTGGAGGATGAGGATGCGTCAGAGAGCACGCTTGCGCCAGCAGATGCGCAACCGCCTGATGCGCAACACCACCAGCAGTGCTCCTACGACTCCTCTCCCAACAACAGCCTTCCCCTTCCCATTCAGCAGCACCACACTCCCGCCCTGGAGTAGAGAACCTCCTACCACTGAAGAAGCAACCACCTGGGAAACTGAGGTCTACACAGTGGTGGTAACTGATTGGGAAACTGACGTCACAACAGAGGCGGATGCCTGGGAGGAGACCACAGGCACTCCTTTCCCCATGACCACAGCAGAGACGTACACAGTGAACTTTGGAGATTAGTCACAGCCAGCAAGCCTGCTATGACTGTTGCCCTAGAACACTGAAATTCCAAAAGCTGGTTCCCCTCTACATGTACCCTTCAACAGGAAGCTACATCAGTTCATCATAGCACAATAGGTGCTTTTGCTTTTAGATCCCACCAAGAAACCTGCTGCTTTAAAGCAGGCTGTTACAAGCCACAGCATTTACATCACCCTTCTTAAATTTCTGCCTTGGATGTAAGAATTTCACTTTCTGAGAGGCATGTTGCCCCAGTTCTAGAAGCCTTATTATACTCACCAAACAGGAAAGTTCACATGAGAAGGCAAGCAGTTGAGATGCCATCTGCACTTGATTCTGGTACAGAAATACTTATAAGGAACATAATTTTCTCCTGTGGCCAAATGCATGACATTCAACCATGTTGCTTTCCTGCATTGTTACAAGTCTTAGAAACCTGGCCAATACCTATGCTCCTTGATCTGTTCCCCAGATAAATTCTTTATTGGGACATGTTGAATGTACACAGCTGAGTCCCTATCAAATCCTCAATTGCAAGTTCTTGTCCCATTAATCACTGGGCAGGGCACAGATTAAGTACACCTAATAATGCTAGATTGGTACTTGTTTTTGTAAGAAGTGTGTGCACATTTGTACAATGCAAAAATCTTGCTCCTGTTTTGTTACAAACAGGAAAGCTTTAAAGCATTTGGACAAGGGCGGAGACCTGATGTTCAAAACAGTAGAGAGATTAAGAAATGACTATATGGAGCTAAGTACCACCAATCTCTGACCAGCAGATGCCAGTCAAGTTCACATTAGGTTTCTAAATACTTCAACAACTGTATTTTTTTAAGTCTCCAGCTTCACATTTTGTTGCAACAGAAAGCATGATTCTCTGGGATCTATCAGATTGTTTACTATAGGGCAGATTATCTTTCTCCAACTGTAAGCCATTTCTAACAGCCAGTATTTTACTCCTGCCATGGATGAAGCCACCAGCAGCCAAGAGAAAAGGGAAAATGAATGGGCCAAGTTTAGAACTGTGGGGTGCTGCCCAGGAGGTAGGTCCATTGCCACTTTGGCCTTCTAAACACTTGTTATATGAATAAAATGAATTTACTAAAAAAGCTACTACATTTCCGTATATTTTTGCCACCTATATGTGGATAGCATGAACAGGACAAAGCCCCAAAAATAGAAAAGGCCAGTGTTCTTTATTGGGCTTCCTTGCACGAGCCAAAATTTCATATATACAGGCAGAGGGGCCCATTTCTGGCACCCCATTTTTTAAAATGTACACATCCTCTGGGATGAAGGCAAGCTGCCAAAAAGTCTCTTCAAGGCCCAGTATCCATTGCTCCCTCCTCTTCCTCCTCATCGTTAGCACCAAAGGCAGAGAAAGTGACTGGCTGGCAAGTGAGGTCACGCAGGTTGATCAAGCAAGCAGTCTGCGATGTGCTGAAGTCCGGAAGAGTCACCAACAAGACCTTCTGACCATCTTCACCTGTAAGGCAAAAACAAATCCCAGCAACTAACAAGATGAATGAAAAGGGCATGGTGCAGTTAACCTGCATGTAAGGTTAGGTAAAGTACTGTGTGAATAAGGCAGGTAGAAACATACTGTGGACAGAGGCACTTATTTCTATCAGATCTGTAAAAACTGGCAACTGCAGACAGTGACGATGTCCCTGCTAAACTTATGTCAGTTTGGGTGGCCATTTAACGAAGAACTTTAGCTTTGAGAATATACCATCACCCTGCTCAAGCAAGAGATCTGCAAGTATATGAACCTTCCGTATGTGGTACTGGCCTCTACAGGCACATCCACTGCAAAACTCAATCAAAACCTACAGAGCTATGAATCCACATGAAGGCTACTAGCTGTGATCAAATTGCTGCAAACACCCACCCAGTTGAACTGGCGTCAACATGCAAGCATAGATCCCAGGCAGATTCTGAGCATCTTGCTGGTGCCTAGAAGCAATCCAGTCACATTCCTTATATCATCTCCTGGGTAAATCTTCTACGACAAGGTCCAGTCTAAAGTAGCAGTGGTCTCAAGAATGTATTTCGTTTGTTAATGTTACAGAGCCTGAACCATTATTCTCAGCTGCTTTGTGCCAGCAAGCCTGTGAAGAGCTGGTTTTTATGCCTTGCTTTTCTGTACCCGAAGGAGTCTCAAAGTGGCTTACAACCACTTTCCCTTCCTCTCCCCACAACAGACACGCTGTGAGGTAGGTAGGGCTGAGAGAATTCTGAGATAACTGCTTAATGTGGTCACCCAGCTGGCTTAATGTGGAGCAGTGGGGAATCAAACCCGGTTCTCCAGATTAAAGTCTGCTGCTCTTAACCCACAACACCACCCTGGCTCTCAGACACCCTGTGAGGCAGATTGCCTAACATGCTTTGCATGCAGAAGCTGTGTAAATGCTTTCAAGGAGTGATGAAGACCAGCCCTGAACCTATGTTTAAATGCTAAAAACCATCCTCAGGTGCAGCGAGTGTCATTCTCTTCTGGGTTTTGGCACTGGTAAGTGCAGCAGTCACTTTCTGCAGGGAAGCCGTCACTCTAGAGTCATAAGTCCCAGCAGGATCTGGCAAAGCTCATGTTTTGGAGCTTTGGGATATGGCATGGATAAATCTGTTATATTTAATGCCTGGAACACTGGAATGCAGAGGATTATATCCCAGATCTGTTTTTCTCCCTTGACTGGCTGTGAGTTTTATAGAGTCAGGATAGAAGTGAATTCTGTGCTCCAGTAAGCAGAGGGAGGGGTTTGCAGTTTAACAGCCAAGGAATTATTTTCTTTCCCCATGAGTTTAAATGTCTTGCCCCCTCTCTCTGCGGGCTGGAACCAAGAAGATAAGGAGAGGTCTAAAATATGAAGTCTACCTAAGATATGACAAAGGTAGCTTTGAATCTCAAAAGCTTATACCATGGAAATCTTGTAAGTCTTTAAAGGGCCATTGGACTCAAAAGTATACATAGAACACTTTCCATACCTACCAGTGGGACTGCTAGATTACAGGACCGGCAAACTTTTTGCTGAAGGTAAATTCTGAAAAATTAATCTAAAACCAGATGCAACACTTATAGGAAACCTACAGAACTCTAAGACTGGCCAGGAGAAGTCAAAGTCTACGAAGCTCTTTGGCACCTGCTTCCCCCCCCCACACACACACACATAAGGTCACCCTCCTTTACTGTCTTACCTTTCACTACTTTGGATTTGAAGAAAGGTGCATTCCCACAAAAATAGATATGAGGGCAGTCAGTGAAGATGAATGGATCAGTCTTGTAAAATGGATAACAGCCTGGAAGACAAAGAAGTGCCTTTAAGAAGCTGCCCCACATCACGGAGAGTATCACTTCAGTTGAAGGGAGAAGAGAGCTGAGAATCTGGGAAACTATAGAGGAGAGTGCAAAGCAAGGAAGCATTTTAAGGCACACGCACACACTCACACTGGCATGGCCTTGATCCAGACATACACGGTCACAGACCGTGTGTTTTTGAAAGGGAGAGAGACATGGTGTTGGATCCCCAAGCATCGAGAATAAATCCACGTTTTACAGAAAAGCAAAATTTATTTCAAAGCGTTGAAGACATACTCAAACACGTTCTTTGTTAGAACTGGGGATACACAGTTAGGTCAAGCATAATAAAGGAACTTCAAACAGATACAGATCCAATGAATATCTTTCCCGCTGGCGGGCTAAGGAAACGGTTGCGCGCCCAGTACATGGGAACCAGGCAGAACATCAGACAAAACACAGGTGCAGTAGTCCTGGGAAAATCAATAGGCAAGCATTACAGCATCTTCTCCCCCACACAACCTCCAGCAGTTATCTTTTGCATTCCAAAGCAGGAGCAGGATGATAGAAGCCAAGCCGGGTGTAACAGGGAAAGGATATGTACACAGAGGTCACAGAAAACAGAATGGCAGCTTGCTGACATACTGCCCCCCTTAAAATACACTTACAACACACCTCCCGGCCTGGGCGGGAGACCTCCCGGGCTGGGCGGGAGACCTCCCGGTTTGTCCGGGAACCTTCTGTGGAAACTACGGATCAGGTAAGGGGCCCGAATATCCCCTTCTTCCACCCATTCGCGGTGCTGGGGACCGAAATCAACCCATTCGATAAGGTACCAGAGTTTACCACGTTTCACTTTACAATCAAGGATATCAGCTATTTCAAAATGTTCATCCCCTTCCAATATGACAGGCGGAGGAGGAGTAGTCTCTGGTCTCCAAGGAGACGGTCCAGGATCCTTCTTCAATAGACTCATGTGAAAGACAGAATGCAAGGCACGTAAATTCTTAGGCAAAACAACATCAACTGCCACATCATTTATGACTTTACGCACTTTGAATGGACCTATGAACTTCCATCCCAATTTTCTGCTAGGCCGCAGCATCTTAATGTTCTTGGTCGAGACATACACAAGATCCCCAGGTTTCAGATCAAACCC
The DNA here is from genome assembly GCF_001447785.1 of Gekko japonicus. Lineage (NCBI taxonomy): Eukaryota > Metazoa > Chordata > Lepidosauria > Squamata > Gekkonidae > Gekko > Gekko japonicus. Next base: position 340,715 of record NW_015171527.1, on the reverse strand, counting down.
CACCACCCTACCCTTGTCTGCCTGGGTCTTGTAAGCAGCCTTGGCTGCGTCAAGTGTTTGGCATAGCAGCGGCCATGCTTTTTGCAAGGACATACACCATGTATCAGCATCCCCCACAGGACGTTGGCCCATCCCCTCCAAGAAAGGGAGGGGGGGACTGTCGTAACCAGATACAGCTTTATAAGGAGACATGCCTGTGGAGCTATGGACCGTATTGTTATAACAATATTCAGCAAGAGGCAATAATTCACACCAATCATTCTGTTGATAATTAGTAAAACAACGCAGGTATTGTTCCAGAGTCTGATTAACCCTTTCCGTTTGTCCGTCAGTTTCAGGATGATACGCGCTGCTGAGCCCTTGTTCGACCCCTAAAATGGAAAGAAGTTCCCTCCAAAATTTAGAAACAAATTGGGTCCCCCTGTCAGAAATTAACTTAGCAGGTAATTGATGAATTTTCACCACGTGGGACATAAACGATTTCGCCAACCTCTGAGCTGTAGGCAAGGAAGGAAAAGGCACAAAATGAGCTTGCTTAGAAAACAAATCAACAACCACCCAAATAACAGTGTTCCCTTTGCTCGCAGGGAGGTCAGTAATAAAGTCCATGGACACCACTTCCCATGGTCTCGACGGAGTAGGGAGTGGCTGCAGTAAACCAGGAGGCTTGCCCATCCTGGGTTTAGTTAAGGCACAGGTTTGGCAGGACCTAACAAACATCAAGAGGTCTTTGCGCATTTGTGGCCACCAGAATTGTCTGCGGATGAGTTGCAAAGATTTAACGAAACTCCAATGCCCTGCCAGTTTCGAACCGTGAGCAGACTCCATCACCTCCCTCCTCATCGAAATAGGCACATACAATTTGTCTCCAGAATAAATCAGACCTTCAGGGCTACGGACACAATCAGGTAATGTCTTAAGGGAGGCATCATCCTCAGCAGTAAAAGCAGAAAGATATTTCTGGACCCAGGCCCCCCCTCCCACAGGGAACAGGGAAGGCGAAGTCTCATCAGAGTGTGGAATCGTTCGCGCTTGCGCCCGGGTGACCACGGCCCCCCCCAGATGGGAGGGGGAAAAAACAGAGTCCATGATGATCTCACGCTGACTGTCATGTTGTGGGAGGCGTGAAAGCGCGTCAGCCAGGGAATTAGCCGCCCCCGGGAAATGACGAAGTGTGAATCGAAACTTAGCGAAGAAGTCCGCCCAACGAAGTTGCTTAGCGTTGAGAGAACGGGGGGATTTCAGCATCTCCAGATTCTTATGATCAGTCCAGACTTCAAACGGCAGTTGCGCCCCCTCCAGCCACTGCCTCCAAGTGGAGAGAGCCAGCCGGATCGCTGACGCTTCCTTTTCCCAAATCCCCCAGTTTCGTTCGGCATCAGAAAACTTTTTAGACACAAATGCCAGGGGATGTAACCGACCATCTTCCCCTTCTTGCAAAATAGCGGCCCCCATAGCCACATCCGAGGCATCAGTTTGGACAATAAACTTCTTAGATTCATCAGGGCGCGCCAGCACCGGCTCGGAGGTGAACATCAGTTTAAGTTTCTCAAAAGCCTCTGCGCAAGCAGGGGACCATTTAAGCGGGGCGCCAGGTTTCGTAGCATCAAAACCCTTCCCTTTGGTCTTTAGCAACTCAGTCAGGGGAAGGGCAATTTGCGCGAAATTCTGGATGAAATTTCTGTAAAAATTGGCAAATCCGAGGAACATTTGCAATTGTTTGCGGGTCCTGGGGGGCTCCCAGTCAAGTACAGCCTGAATTTTAGCAGGGTCCATTTCAACCTTCCCCCCAGAGATGCGGTATCCCAAAAAGTCAATGCATGTCTTGTGGAATTCACATTTTGACAGCTTAGCAAACAAGTGGTGTTCATAAAGTCGCTTAAGGACCTGGCGCACCAATTTAATATGCGACTGGAGGTCCTGAGAGTACAGCAACACATCATCAAGGTAAAGGACCACTCCTTTGAATAGAAACTCATGTAGGACCTCATTGATTAGGTTCATGAAGACCCCCGGAGCCCCTTGAAGGCCGAAGGGCATAACGAGGTACTCAAACTGCCCCAAAGGGGTATTAAATGCAGTCTTACTTTCATCCCCCTCCCGGATGCGCACACGGAAATATGCATCCCGGAGGTCAAGTTTCGAGAAGATCTTGCCCTTGGTGGCCTCAGCTACCAAGTCCTTAATTAATGGGAGGGGGTAAGCATTGGACAAAGAAACAGCGTTCAAACCCCTATAGTCAGTGCACAACCTAAGCCCCCCGTCCTTCTTCTTTCGGAAAAGTACAGGCGCGGCGAAAGGGGAGGAAGCCGGGCGAATGAAACCTCGGGCTAGGTTTTTATCAATAAAGTTCCGCAGTTCGACTTTTTCAGCCGGCCCCATCGCATAAATTTTACCTTTGGGTAATTTACAGTCAGGCAAAAGTTCAATAGCACAGTCAGTCGAGCGATGAGGGGGCAATTCGTTAGCTTCCTCTTCGCCAAACACCTTTGCCAAGTCTCTATACTCTCGAGGCAAAGAAGCTAACTCTTCCGGTTGCAAAGTGCCGCAGGGGAACTGTGTGGTCGGCTGGTCCCCCCACGAATCCACCCAGCAGTGATCCACACACTTAGCCGACACAAATTTGACAACCCCTTCTTCCCACAAGATGTAAGGGTCATGGGTAAACAACCAGGGACTCCCCAGTACTAAGTCGAACTGCGATTTAGGGGTGACAATGAAGGACCTGGATTCCCAATGATCTCCCGCCCCCAACCGCAAAGCCATAGTCTCGTGCGTACAAGGTTCCATGGGTGCCCCATCCATCTGAGTAAAAATGATGGGGGACTTCAAGGGGACTATCCCCGCTTCCAGTGCAACTAACACTCTAGGGCTGATGAGATCCCTCCCACACCCAGAATCAATCAACGCTCTTACCCTAACGTGGGTTCCTAGGAGCGGATTCATTAAGGAGACAGTCACGAAAAATAGGGAAGGGGTTTCTCTCACCACCTTGGGCGCAGCATTAGAATGGCCTTGTCGTTTTGCGCCTCTCACAACAGGCCGTTGTCGTTTTCCGCCGTTTCAGCCACCAGCTCTTCTTCGGACTCGGCGGCAGCCGGTTCATTTTCCCCCGAACCTTGGGCTGCCTGCAGAGCTTTGGAGAAACGCGGTTTAGCCATCCCCTTCTTCCCCGACAGCGGTGTCTTCGGGCTTGGGGTAGGCGGCTTGTCTTTGACTTGACGGCTGCCACAATCCACAGCGAAATGCCCCTTCTCCCCGCACTTGAGACAGAGCCCCATCTTCATCCGTAGTTCCCTTGCCGATTCCGACAGGCGTTGAGTCTTGGGTTTAGAGGCACCGACAGCGGCGGGTCTGTTGGTCGTAGCAGCCAGGTCGAGTTTGATGGTGGTGAGCCGGTCTTCTGCATTTTCAGCTTCTTGGGTCCAGGCCATCAGGGAGACAGGGTTGACAGTTTTCAGAACCGTTTCTCGGATTTCTGCGTTGAGACCCAAGCGATACATCTCAGCCAATATATGATCAGGGTAGTCTCGGAGCTTAGCTGCTTGCTTGTGGAATTCCAGAGTGTACTCGCGAACCGACTTCTTGTTCTGGCGGTAGGTCCGGAGGAACGCTTTAGCTCTTTGACTCGCGTTGACATCTTCGAATCTCGCCCTCAGCGCCCACATGAATGCTCGCAAATTCAAAAGTTCCGGACCGCGGTCGTTGTGCAGTCCAACATACCATGTGGCGGCGTCTCCTTTCAGTCTTGCCGAGATGACATCAATGAGACCAGCTTCATTTCGGAACAGGTGTCGACTCTCTTCTACGAATTTATGCACCCTCACCGTGAAGAAAGCGAGTTCATCCGGGTTGCCGTCGAAGGTAGCCTCCAGCAGATCCTTGGGTCTGGGTCGTGGAGGCCTCACCAACGGGCCCAGCTGCCCCGGAGCTCCCCTGGGAGGGAAACCCGGTACAACCGGTGGCCCTGCTGGTATTGGCCTCAGCGGCGGCGGCAGACCCGGCACCGGCGGACCCCCTGGCATCGGCGGCTGCGCAGGCACTGGCGGAGGCGGTCTCACCGGCTGCTGGACAGGTACCTGCTGCGCGGGAACTCCCGGTGCTTGTAGCGGCTGAGCAGGCATCGGCGGCGCGGGAAATCCCGGTGCAGGAGCAACTTGTAACTGCGCGGCGTGTGCGTCCAGGAAATTGGCCATTCTAACGTCCAACATTCCCGGCAGGCCTTCCATCACATCCTGGAATGCCCGCATTAAGTCTCTCACCGAGTCTTCCAGTTCTGCTAGACGTTCCCCGGTAGTTTCCTCCGGGATGGGGTCCCGAGGGCGGTAGTCCGGGGGTGGGTCATAGTCCTCTTCCGTTTGGAAGGCTCCGGTGCCCTCCTCATCTTCTGCGTGACCACGCGGTCCCGACGGCTCGAACATCCACTCCTCGAGGTCCTGCTTGGGGCTCCCCTTCTCCGAGGTAGACCCAGGTTCCGGGAACAATCCCTTGTCAAACAGACTCTCACGTAATCCGCTCCCCCGACGGGAGTACACCTCACGGGTGCCTTGGGTGTTGTACATAGTCCAATCATCCTGCTGGTGAGTCTTCCGCGGACCCCATTGCGAAGGGGTCGGAGGCGGCCAAGACAGATGTGCAGGCAGGCGGGGAATCGTTCCCCCCACGGCACCCTCCATCGAGGCTGCAGTCGTGAACACCAAAGACGCGGAGGTTTGTGGGACCGATCCCGAGTCCCCCTCCGTGTTAGGTAGATTTCCCTCAATTCCGCTCATGATCTTGTCAGATTCGGAACGATAGGAAAAGGGAGTTCTAACAATATGTTGGATCCCCAAGCATCGAGAATAAATCCACGTTTTAAAGAAAAGCAAAATTTATTTCAAAGCGTTGAAGACATACTCAAACACGTTCTTTGTTAGAACTGGGGATACACAGTTAGGTCAAGCATAATAAAGGAACTTCAAACAGATACAGATCCAATGAATATCTTTCCCGCTGGCGGGCTAAGGAAACGGTTGCGCGCCCAGTACATGAGAACCAGGCAGAACATCAGACAAAACACAGGTGCAGTAGTCCTGGGAAAATCAATAGGCAAGCATTACAGCATCTTCTCCCCCACACAACCTCCAGCAGTTATCTTTTGCATTCCAAAGCAGGAGCAGGATGATAGAAGCCAAGCCGGGTGTAACAGGGAAAGGATATGTACACAGAGGTCACAGAAAACAGAATGGCAGCTTGCTGACACATGGCAGGCAGGCATTTTGTCAGTGCAAGACCACCATCTGCCATCCCCCCCCCCAAAAAAAAATTCCTTTTTAGGCTTTTATTACATATTTCAAAAAACTTAAGCCAACCACTTCACTGGTAGAAATAGAATTTTGCATCTTTATATCCGTTGGGTAAAACCTACCTCCACTCAACAGCAGCAATGGCAGGAAGAAAATAGCAAAGGAGGTGAGAAGGGATAAAGAGGGGGGTGGCATGCTAGAGAGACGGTGAGCAGGTCCTGGCTCTCAGCCACCCCCCTTCTAGGATCCTGCCAGGAAAACATTCGACACCCTTGATAATTTATCTTGGAACATTTCTGTTGCTGGGTGCAATACCTTCCACCACATCCAGAGCCACACTGCCTTCGCTTACTGGGCTTCAGTACTAGGCTCCTGGCTAATTTAAAGCTGACTGTTCTAGTGCAACGCCAAAACATGGTTCTAATTTTAAGAAATGGTGAGACACATGTAATCCCCTTCCAAGTCAGCGTGGACCAGCATGTTCCTGTCCAGTGGACTATGAAGAAAGGTTAAGGCGCTTGGGGCTCTTTAGCTTGGAGAAACGACGACTGAGGGGTGACATGATCGAGGTTTATAAGATTATGCATGGGATAGAGCAGGTAGAGAAAGAGGTACTCTTCTCCCTTTCTCACAATACAAGAACTCCTTGTGGGCACTCCATGAAACTGCAGAGCGGTCGGGTTAGAACGGATAAAAGGAAGTACTTCTTCACCCAAAGAGTGATTAACGCATGGAATTCACTGCCACAGGAAGTGGTGGCGGCTACAAGCATGGATGGCTTCAAGAGGGAATTAGATAAGCACAAGAGGGGGACCCACGATACTCGCGGGGGGCTCGATCTCCCCGAGGCAGCGGCGGCGGGGCCGGTCCTCCCCCCCGCCCGGCTCCGAGGCGGCGGCGGCAGAGAGGCCGGTCCTTCCCCCCCCCTTTGCCGGGTTCGGCGGCCGATTCCGCCCGCCCAGCTCCGAGGCCAGCTGCAGAGCGTTCCCTGTGCATGCACAGGGGACGCTCTGTCACTTTCGGGGGGATTTAAACATCCCCCCGAAATTTTTTTCAACTTTTTCTATTTTTGTGCACACGTGGGGACTGGCCCACGTGTGCACAAACCTCCCCCTCCCCCCCAAGTGCCCCTGGAGCGCTGATTTAGCGATCCGCACTCAGGGGGCAACTTGGCTATTAGATATATAGATATGGAGCAGAGGTCCATCAGTGGCTATTAGGCACAAGGTATAGATAGGGGCTCTGGGGCAAGTGATGCTCTGTCTTCTTGGTGCTTGGGGGGGTCCACAGTGGGAAGGGTTCTAATGTCCTGGCCCCACTGGTGGACCTCCTGATGGCACTTGGTATTTTTGGCCACTGTGTGATGGACTGGATGGGCCTTTGGCCTGATCCAACATTTGACGTCTCTTATGTTCTTATGTTCTTACTACCTAAACAATCCTATTATCCAAGTACATTCAGAGTAGAAGATACAGAAGGGAGATTTCTGCATGTACCTACGTGTTCCTGCCAGGATGGCCAGTCAGTACAATACACACTCATTTGGTCAGAGCTCTCCTGGCCCATCCAACTATTTGAAAATCCTAAAATGCCTTTAATGAAATTACCAAGTGTATCTGGGGCTGTGGGACTGATATGGCCAATCCTCAGAGTCCACTCCAGGATTTCCAGGTAATCGGACATGCTGCTGTATTTGAAGATGTCACTGATGTTCTGGCCAGATGTCCCCAAAAACCTAAACAGAGAAGAACAAATTCTTCAGGAGTAAAATGATGACACTAAAGCTTGGCAGAGACCCACAACTGCAATAACCAGTTTCTCTGCTGGAGGTATGACTGCAAAGAATGCACTTGCTGGAGAGACTTTACCATCAATGTTTTTTCTGCAGGGAGAAAATCTGCCTTTACCTGACACCATCAATAATCGCCTGGTAGGGGTTGGTGACCAGTTGCAGCGTGGAATAAGGGCTCGACAAAGGAAACATGCAGCGATGCAACGGCTGCTGAGGCAGTGTGTAGTTGGTGGGGTCAAACTCACCAGGCATCACATCTACAGGCACAGACATCTGAAAGGGTAAAGCAGACAGTCAGTGAAGAGTCACAAAAGCAAGGAAAGAAGCTAGCCTGTTAGTCACAGCTTCTTCAGTAGAGGTAGCCCGACACCCAGAAATTTACAAAATAAGCTGTGGGCTTAATTCAGGCATCACAAACCATTACTAAGGATACTTAACTATGGTTTACTGCAGCACCTGAACTTGACAAGCCATGGTTTGCAATCAGCCAGTAAAGCAGAGTCAGAAACTAGGGTTCGGGATGAGTTTGCAAATCACGGTTTAACCCAAATAGGACTGGGCAGGATGCCAGAACGGACAAACTAGCTCTAGCACTGCTCTGCACCTAGAGACACAAGTAAGAAAGCTGACTAGCAAGCTCTGAACTACAGTTTGCCTGCACTTTTGGAAACTCAAGCCATCATTTGGGTTCTAATCTATCATTAATATGAACAATGAATGAGCCTTTCCATGACCAGTTGGTAAAAGGAAGCACAAGATCCTCCCAGATGCCCTCATCAAAGCCCAGAATGTATCTTCACAATGAATTCCCCACCTGCTGTTCTCTCCTTTCTAATAAAGAGTTCCCCCAGTGTCAGTGCTTGAGCAAAGTAACTTCAGAAACAGAGTACACTAGCCCCACCTGCACTGAGACTGAAGTTGCCAAGGAAAGCAATTCTTATTTTGAAGGAGGAATTTTTTCTGTTCACAGGAATCCTTAAAATATTTTTGACATCTTTATGGCCACATTTTTGCTTTATCCCTTTTGACTTGCCTCTCTAGCCCTAGATGAGAATTTGTCTTGGGCTGTCCCCTCAAGTAGCTATCCAGGGAGGCTTAATTCTCTACTCCCTCTGCGGAGAAACCCTCAGCAATACCAAGAAACTGACCTAAAGAGAGAAGACCCACCACCATTGAATCTTTCCATCCCCATGTTGGAAACTGGCACTCACACACAACTGCAGCAGGATTTCATCCAGCAGTTTCACAGCCTCCACACTACCAGCCTGCGTCTTCTTGGTCAGGTACTTGGCCTGGATAAGAGCGTGCAAAGAGATCAGTGTGTGTGTGTGGGGGGGGGGGGAGTGGATATTTAACTGGTAAAATGGAGAAATAATGAGATAATCTACAGCAGGGGTGTCAAACATGCAGCCCGGGGGCCAAATCGGGCCCCCGGAGGGCTTCTATCAGGCCCACAGTAGAACTGGCTGTCTTCTGCTTCTTCTTCCAGTTCTGCTGCTGTTGCATCATCGTAGGTTTGCAGCTTACAGATACACACTTGAACAGCATACTCAACATTGCAACAGCACAGACATTTTGATGCAATAATTCAGAGCAAGAGGTGTCAGTTATCAGACACTGTTAAATAAACAACATATTGCAAGAGTGCTAATGTTTTAAGCATGTTTTTATTTTAAGTAAAAAAAACCTTTATGTTTGTGTCCTTTATAAAGATTATATCTCTGCTACCTGGCATTACATTTTATGACACACATGGCCTGGCCCAACAAGGTCTCATTTATGTCAGATCTAGCCCTCATAACAAATGAGTTCAAAACCCCTGATCTACAAGGTTAAACTTTCTGGTAGATGTCTACACTTTAGTTTAGGAAGACAAGACCAACCACCACCGTCCCCCCTTCTTATGAGGCAAAACAAAGAGAGAAGAGGGTACTGCATGGAATTTCAAGTATATGCTTCCTTGCAGATCCAAGGTGATCTCTGGCATCAAAGAGAGAAAGGACAGGAGGAGAACATAGTAAAATTTTGAGCTTTTACCAAAAACAGAGAGGCAATCAAAACGCAGAACTTTGGATTCCTGGCACCAAACGTTAGCAGTTTATCTTGGAAACTTCTGGAATCTCTCCTTCTCTGGGAGAGGAGGCTGGCAGGGCCCCCCCCATCTAATACCACCCCACAAGAGGAAAGGGTTGAAATGAAGGTCCCTTGCAAAAATTCCAGCCTGTGACATCGGCCACACGAGAGTGGAGACTTCAAAGCCCCTCTAAACTCCTGCTCGATGTGCCTCCAAGCAAAGCCGGAGGAAATATTTCCAAAAAGACAGCCTGGGATACAACATTTTGTACACGCAACTAGCAACTCTCCAGCTGGCAGCTCACCTTGTTCACGGTGTCCCTGCTCTGGGTATTCTGGCTGAGCAGGTTACCCGCCAGGATGACTCGAGAGATGAGGGCTGCGCTGCTCTGCTCTCCTTCCGCACCCAGCTGCCCCGTGACCATGTCCACCAGGAGCTGCATGCCCAGGAGACTCTCTCCGCTCTTGCCTCCAAGGCCCAGGCCTGACACTAGCAAGACAAACCTGCAGGGCAAAATACAGATCACAGATACCAGGTTCTCGTCTCATGCCACGGAGCCTTGCTATCTGGGGAAGGGTGGGAAGAAGGGGCGTCAGAACACCACTAGGGAACGTATAGACACTGAGCAAAGCTATCTCCAGTGAGACCAATGCTAATCTCAGGGTCTCATAAACCAGTATAAATGCCAAGCTCTGCACCAGCAGTAGCAGATGAGCAAAAATTCTCCTCCCACTATCTTTTTTCACCGGAAGGAGCAGAAAGACTGGATACTGTTCTGTAGTTTTGTTTCATGCTGGTTACCTGTTAGAAAACCGGATACTGACCTAGACGGACCCTCAATGTGATCGGGGGGAGGGGCAGGGGAGAGCCCTTATGGTGAACCTCACCTATCTGTACTGGGCCCCATCATGGGCAGCTGGGTTGGCATGTCTGCACAGCAGTAATCTTCAACAAGGAACTTCCCATCATCCCTTTCTGAGCCATAGACGGCAAGAATGGTCCCTGGGAAAGGAAAAGGAAGGGGCAGGGTTACAGCAGTTCAATGCTGATTCACCCCCACACATGATGTGTGGGAAGCCCAACACGTTTCATGTCATCATGGTCAGTTATCTGGGCTCTCCTACCATTCAGTGGACATGCATGGGAGAAATCAGCAAAAAGGGTTGGGTTAACCACCCCTCTTCCCACCAGTCTGCCTGCAAGGACCTCCCCCATTACATTTACCTTACAAGAGAGAGTTGGGAATGCATAGAATTCTATGCTCTTGCATGCCACCATGCGGGTTGCTGGACAGGTGCAGCTTGGATCAAAGCTATACCTTGGCTCCTTTGTATACCTTGGATCTTTGTTTACCCACCTTAGCCATCATACCTGTCACCAGCTTGTCAATTTGTATGGCTCCTTCCAGTTTGATTCGCTGCAGCTCATCCTCCAAGATCAGCTCATCCAATTGGTGGACGTACTTGGTGCGGGGAGGCTGTGGTGGCAGATTGTGCTATCAAGGAAGAACCACACCATGGTGTGAGGAAGTGGCAAAGTTGATCTCCAAGAGGAAACGATTCTGCCAGCAGCTCCAGAATTTAGTTTAGAAAGATTTCTGCTTGAGACACCCTGTTGAGGTGGCTACACCCACATTATCCAAACCTAGCATCCCTGCAACCATGAACACCAAGATTTTAGTCACTGCTGCTTCTTCTGGAATAGTGCATGCAATGTTCTAGGGTGCTTCTTTTCCAAAAAGTAATTAACCGCAATGTTTGGCTGCAGAATTATGTAGGAGGGGAAAGGGCTCTGGTACAATAAGTCCCTGCGCCAAAAGTGACCTACAACGTCTTTTTAAAGCAGCCTTTGCAAGAACTTCCATGAAGTCATGGTAGCAGTGATAAGTGTATTACCAGCTGGATTAGGCAGAAGCCTAAGACCTCGGAAGTCACGCCACACATAGAACTCTTCTGCTGGTGGACAGTGCAAGACTTTTGTCTCTCCTCAGCCTATTCCTCAGCTTACTAATTAAGCAATCTACTGCACTCCCTTTATAAAGGAGCTCAGAAGCCACAACCAATATAATTTCTTCCTTGTAAACCCCATTTACTTTCTTTTCTAAAAACAATGCAGCATGTCTCAAGCTTACACACACACACACGAGACTTAGGAACTCCATTCATTATCTCAATTCCTACCCACTGTGCACTGCTGCCCCGCTTTCCAAGTATCAGCACAAGCACACCCACGGCATTGCAAAAGCCCTCCCGTGGAGGAAAAAAGCACCATGTGCCACACTTCCCACCTGGTCCATACGTATTTCTCTTCCCTTTAGCAGGCATCCACAAATCCAGCCGCCAAAGAGAGGGGCTGCATTGTCTCTGGCAAGCAGAATGCAGATTCCCCCCCCCCGCCCCCGAAGTTAATAAGAGGTAAATTCAGAACAGACAAAAGGAAGTACTTTGTTACTCAGAGAAATTAATTTGTGGAATTCTTTGCCCCAGGATGTAGTGATTCCCACTATCTTAAAAAGGCATTAGACAAATTCATAGAGGATAGGTCCACTGAGGGCTACTAGTTACAAAGCATAAACGGAAACTCTATTCAAGACAGTAACTCTCTGAATAGCAGTGCTGGATGCTTCTGACATCCGTGTCTTTTGTGGAGGCCTTCCAGGGGCAACGTGTTGACTGCAATGTGAAGCAGGATATTGGACCCTTGGTCTGACCTGGCACCAGTGTTCCCTCTAAGCTGAGTTATAGTGAGCTAAGCTCAGTTTTGTAGCCTCCAGCTCACACATTTTTGTCTCAGCTCAGGGAGGATGGCTCCAGAGCGAACTAATTTATGCAGTAGCCAAATGGCTCACTCACAACTTTAATGCCAGGAGCTCACAAAGTAGAATTTTTGCTCACGAGACTCCACAGCTTAGAGGGAACATTGCCTGGCACGACTGCTCTTATGTTCACATAATCCTCTTTCTTGAATTCTCACTTGCGCTACATAACGGGAAAGAAACAGCTGGGGGGGGGGTTTGGTTGCTGAAGCATGGAGACGCTGAAAGGAGACAAGACCTCTGAATTTCCCCCCCAAGTCCTCTGTGCATGCTGGAGAGGGGAAGGTTGTTGGGTGAGCACCAAGAGAGGCTGGCTACTGCATGTGGAACCGTGCCCTACATCACATCATCTCCAGCTTCAGTTAACTGGGTCTGTATCCTTAAGACTCCAACATGCTCCTTTCGGCAAGCTGCAGCTACTCCGTGAAGAAAATTTCAACTGTTCTGTTTAACAGAAGGCCCACAAAATTCTACCTACATTTATGTATCCACACTCTATTACCTTTTTATCCAGCCCCTTTCTACAAGGAGCTCGGAGAGGCATTTTATCTCACAACCTTATAAGGCAGGCCGAGCTGAGAGAATAGTTCAGGGTTATGCAGTGAGCTTCATGGCCAGCCAGGCATTTGAGCAGTGCAGGTCCCAGAACCCCTCCCCAGCATCCACCGTGGGACTGCTGTGTGTTAGAAAGGCGACTGTTTGTTGGGACTGGTCATTTGTACACTTGATATTTTAAGAGCCACGTGGACTTGAGTTCCGTATCGTTACGAACACAGCCTGTTATCAGAACACTAACACAAATGACACACCAAGGGTTTTGGAAAAGCACGCCAGTAAAGGAAAATTATCTTACGAAGAACGGAGCCGACTTCCCAAAGCCAAAAAAAATGTGCAAGCAATTATTTATAAGATGTTTCCTTCTAAGATTTGGCATCTAGGACTGTGGCAAGGAACAGTTTTGGAAATGTATCCAAAAGTGATGTTACTCATCTGGTCAGTGATTTCCTGCAGCCAATCTTTGGTGGTTCGGCTCCAGCACATGTGTTTACAATCGCTAAGTGCTGTTTGAAAGGAGTTCATTAGCAGGGCAAGTTAACTTATTACTCAACTGCAGTCCTTCCGAAGCTAGCAAAGACCTCACTTACTAAAGAGTTGAGCCATGTGGCCAACAGGCTAAGGCGTCCAGACGGTGAATTCTTCGGGTGTCAATCATACTGATTCAGCAAGCCTGACAGCTATAAGCCACGCAGGGAACATTTCATCCCCATTCTGCTCCAAATGGTACACACAGGAGACTAGCAGAGGTGATGCAAGTTGAACAGTCCAAGAAAATGCCAGTGTGGTGCAGAGCTTAGAGTGTTGGACTCAGACTTGCGAAACCTGGGTTCAAATCCCCACTTGCCATGAAACTTACTGGTTGACCTTAAGCCAGTCTCTCTCTCTCAGCCTAACCTCACAGGAGAGTTTCAAGGATAAAATGGATGAGAATGATATACACCACCCAGATCTCCCTGGAGGAAAGGCAGGATAAAAGTACAAGCAATGAAACCAACAAATTCAAGTTTTTATTGTTCTGATGCTTCCCCGGCTTCGGGAGGGGTGTATAGTGTTAATTCATCATTAGGAAAAAGCCCCTGTCTGGATTAGGACTGCCATCTTTCTGCTAATTTTTTAACAAGCAGCACAGTAAGGTAAAGTTTTTCCTGCCAAATTCCTGCCTCAGCCTACTTAATAAAAGGCAACGAAACAAGAATTTTTTAAAAAATCTAGCCTTACCCCAAGTCTCCAAACTTTCCCTATGCATTTTAGTAACAAAGTGAACTGGACTTCTTTTGCACAGAGGAAGGGGGTGTTTTTCCTTTTAAAAGGAAGCAAAGACTGGGTGAAAGCATATCGATTTAACGTATTATTTTGACCTGCACTGAGAGATGAATGGTTTAACAGAAAGAATAAAAATCACACTGGTGTCTTAAAACAAGCCAAGAGTTCTCTTCCAATAAATGCTTCAAGATGCTTCACTCATCGTCTCTGCTTTCAAAACTCCAGCCAGTTCTATGATCTTGCTTTAAGTGCTGTTTTGTTGTTTTTCCATTTTAATCATGCAAGTGACCAGAGAAAAAATGGAGACATGGTGATGGCCTAGAGATGGCCAAGAAGCCAAGTAAGTCTCGGTTAGTGGGGAAAAAAGCTCTGCTCATCTCTCCCGGGACAGCGTGACTGAACCACACCAGCAGGGCAGAGATTTCAGACAGAGAAACAGTAATATGTTTATTTCAACAGACATCTTCAACATACAAAAACTGCCATATACAGAGTTGGTCTATCTAATATACTTTTGTCTGCGACTGGCAAAGAATGGTCTTTTCCAGCACCTAATTGTGCTCCTTTATCTGGAGATGTTTAGGATTTTGGAATGGAGTGATTTCGCCACAAATGGACAGACTTTTTGAAAAACAGATTAAACTGCCAAAAGCTTTTTATTATTATTATTTGATGGACAATCTGGGTTTGGTTGACATATGGAGACAGAAAAATGGTTGTTCATGAAAGTACACTTCCTTCTCAAAAACACATAGGCCTTTTTCAAGAAAAAGGTTGAAGCTATAAATAAATAAATAAAGAATAGATATGATTTGGATTTCTAGAGACTTACAGTGCAATCCCAAAGAGAGTTATTCCAGTCTAAGCCCACTGAAATGAATAGGCTTAGACTGGAGTAACTCTCTTTAGGATTGTACTGTTAGCCACTAAGGTGTCTAAAGTAGAAATCTTACCAAATTTTACTAAAGACTTTCTCAGATTACAATCCTGTAAATCTGGCTTATAAAAGAAAATCTGATTCCTTTAGATGGAGATTAAATGAAGCATTGTTACAATAAAAGAAACTGTTGAAGATTGTAGGGAAAAAATTAAATTAAAATAATTTAAAAGAATTATTTGAAATTAATCTAAACAAAGGTACTGATTTGAGAATGGTTTGGGAAGCAAGTAAAGCTTTTATAAGAGGTCACTTGATACAACATAATTCTGAATTTAAGAAGAAGAGACAAGAGAAAATACAAAATATTTTGGATGAGATTAAAAGAGGAGGAATTGAAAACCTCCCTGGGGGATTTAAATATATCTCAACAAATACAAATCTTACAACAACAGTTATCTATGCTAACAATAAGAGAAATGGAAATAAAACTGAACTATGAAAAACAAAGAAATTTTGAATTTACAAATACACCAGGAAAGTGATTGGCATATAAATTGAGAAAGAAGAGAGAAAAGAAAAATGATATTGAAATTACAAGAAAGAGATAATATTTTAACAGATAATGTGCCTATTCAAAAACATTTTATAATTGTTACTCTAATTTAGGTAAAGGTCAAGATGTGTTGTCAGCAAAAAGAGATGAATATCTCAAAAACATAATTTACCAAAGATTAGAGAAGAACAAAGACAAATTATGAATGGGCCCATAACAATAAGAGAAGCTGAAAACACTATTAAAAAATTAAACCAGGAAAGGTTCCTGGATCAGATGGACTACCGAGTTTGTATTAGAAGTGTTTTGAGGATGAAATTTTGCAACCTCTACAAAAATCCAATGAACTCTATCCTACAGGGAAGAAAGATGCCAGAGACGTGAAAAGAGGCCAATATAACATTAATACCTAAAGATGGGCAAGACTTAACCTTGACAAGAAATTATAGACCAATATCACTATTGAATAACAATTATAAGTTGTCTACAACAATTTTGTCTGAAAGATTCAGATACTCCAAAATGTTTAACACAGTTCTGACCTTATCCTTCAACTGCCTTTTAGGTAAAAATCCTCATTGGCCTTCATGAATAAATTCTTGCAAATTTCTTTTCAATCCTGGAAAAACATAATGAAAAACAAGCCCCACTGATCTTTCTAGATGCAGAGAAAGCGTTTGACAATCTGAACTGGACTTTTCTGTTTAGGGGTCTAGAAGATATGAATTTGAGAGAGCTTTATAAAATGGGTGAAATTGATCTACACCTCACAGACAGCAGAAATAATTGTTGGGGGGGGGGGGTTAACCAGCCTCAAAGGGCGAAATTTTATTAAGTTTTAAACACAATACAATACAGTACAAAACTTAACATACAAACATTAAAACACCCACATACACACAATATTGTTAATGGAGACATGTTAAACCATGTGAGATTCAAAAATGAACAAGACAAGATTGCCCACTATCTCCTTTCCAGTTTATCTTAGTTCTTGAAATATTGAATAGACATATAAGACATGATGAGAGGCTTGGTGGTGTAAAGATTTAAAAAGAGTCATAAACTAAGAGCCTTTGCAGATGATTTGGTGTTAGTTTTGGAAGATCCTTTAAAGGGAGCTGTTATTAATGGCTAAATTGAAAGAATTTGGTACATAATTCAGCAGGTTTTAAAATTAATAAACAGAAAACAAAGATGCTAACAAAAATATGAAAATACAAGAGCAAACAGAACGGATGAATAAAATGAGGTTTAAAGCTGGGAAAAAGTAAAATAGCTGGGTGTCATGTTGATAATTATGAATTGTATGTTATTTCAAAACAATTATGTTAAGACATGGAATAAAATTTTAAAAGATATGTTAAGATGGAACAAAGTACAATTGTTGCTGTTGGGGAGAATATCTGTGATTAAGATGAATGTCTTGCCCAGAATGTTATTCCTGTTCCAGACAATGCCTGTTTTGACAACTGATGTACCATTTGAACGATGGCAGAAGGATATATCTAAATTTGTATGGCAAGGGAAAAAACCACGAGTTAACTATAAGGCATTACAAGGTGTAAATGAAAGAGGAGGACTGGGTCTACCTGATCTGAAATTATACTTCGCTGCTTGCTGTTTAGTGTGGATGAAAGAATGGGTTTTGCTAAGAAATAGAAGGTTATTGGAGTTAGAAGGACACAGTTTGATATTTGTTTGGCACAGCTATTTGTGGTATGATAAAGTTAATGTGGATTAACTTTATAGCATTATATTAGATGTGCCATTTTGAGAATATGGAATAAATACAAACCTAGGTTGCGTCCAAAAACACCGTTGTGGCTCTCAACACAAGAAGCATTTTATAGACAAGAAATGATAACTAAATATAAGTGGTTAACATATCATGATATATTAGATTTCTCCCAAGGGGGATGTAAAATGAAATCAAGAGAAGACTTGATAACAGAAGGGTATACTTGTCAATGCCTTTTTTATGCCATTTGAACAAGTTGACTGAATTTGAAGCAGAATTATGCACAAATAATGAACATGTCATTATTAAAATGTATAAACTCTTGTTGAAATTTGAGACAGAGGAAGAACAGGTAAAAGAATCTATGGTAAAATGGGCTAAAAACTTTGGTTATAACATACAAATGGAACAATGGGAAAATATGTGGCTGAAGAATCTTCAATTTACATTAAGTTCTAACAATTTCAGAATTAACAGAATCTCTATAAAATGATGTTTTGTTGGTATATGACACCAGAGAAATTAGCTAAAATGTACAAAACATTTTGAATTGTGTTTTGGAAATGTGAACATGAAGGGACATTCTATCACTTATGGTGGACCTGTAATAAAGCAAAAAAAAATTGGACACAAATACATTCATTAATCCAGAAGATCCTAAAGACTAATGAACAAATGAAACCAGAGACCTTTCTTTTGGGATTAAAGGACAGGCAGCTTGAAAAAAGTCATGGAACTTTGTTTTTATATATGACAATGGCGAGACTATTATATGCTCAAAAATTGAAAAGTTTCGCAATACCCACAACAGAGAAATGGTTAGTGAAGAAGTTGAAATTTGTGGAGATGGCTAAACTTACTTCTTTGATCAGAGAAAAGACATTATCTATATTTATTGCTAACTGGAAACCCCTGATAGACTTCTTGCATGAAACAGAAAAAAATTAACTGATGATTTGTGGTTTTAATGATTAAGGGGGAAAATTAGTTAATAGAAAAAGGAGAGGTTCTTGTTTCCTCTGTCATTATAGAGTGTTAAGTTCGTAATTCTATATGTATTTGTCGTAGAGAAAATCAGCTTTTCTTTTAATCTTAATGTCTTTTTTCTTTTTTCTTTTCTAACTCTGTAATTCTTATCTTCTTTATTTTGCTTTCTAGTGTCCATTCTTATTTGTTCTTGCTAGTTCTTTTATCTTGTGTTATAAAAATAATTCTCAATAAAATTGTGAAAAAAACGCTGCCATATACAGAGTTGGTCCATCTAACCTAGTTTTGTCGGCAACAGGCAAAGAATGGTCTTTCCCAGCACCTAACTGTGCTCTTCCTTTATCTGGAGATGCTTAGGATTTTTTAAAAATATATTAAGGACAACCCAAGACATGGTTGTGCTTCGATCCAACTGTAAATTTATCTGTGGGCAAAGGGTACATAAATGCTTCAACCCAAAAAAGGTCACCTGAACAAAGATCAAGCTAACAGTAAATAAATCCTGTAAAAACTTTTGGACAATCTTGGGAGAGGGGGTGAATTTCTGATCCTAGCTGCACTTTTTAGGGCAGAATTCACAAAAAAGTGGCCTCACAACCTTTTCCTCTTAGGAGACTGCACCTGCACATTACTAAACTGTGTCCCCAGAACAAAGCCACTTACCATTGGCAATTTTCTTTCAGTAAACAAGAAAGTATTTGGGTACAAAACAACCCCAGAAATTAAACTGTATGATTTCAGGTGCTTTTTCTGTTTTACCCCTGTACATAAATCACATCAGGGTTTTTAAGTTTTCCTTGCTCCCATAACACACTGATTTAAGAAAGACTTTTGAATGCTCTAGATACAACACCTCCTGATAACCTGAAGAACATCTGCCTTACCACAGACAGATACATTCTAAAGGTACAAAAAGGTACAAAAATACGCCGGAACCAAACCAAATGTGCAATTAGCTATTATTATCACAGTTATTTTCCACCTCTGTGTGTTTCTAGGCTCTGCTTGTTTCAGTCCTGCAAAACACAATGGCTTTTTCCACTCCAAAAATAATACGAATAATATTAGAGGGATTTTTTTTTACCCCAGGATACATTGGAGTTTAGCCTGGGATATGCATATGACCTTGATCTGGATAGTCCAGGCTAGCCCGATCTCGTCAGATCTTGGAAGCTGGGCAGGGTCAGCCCTGGCTAATATTTGGACGGGAGACCTCCAAGGAATACTGGGGTCACTAGGCAGAGGCAGGCATTGGCAAACCACCTCCAAAAGCCTCTTTCCTTGAAAACTCCAGGGTACAACTAAAAGTTCATTAAGTAATGAGCAAGCAGGTTGACAAATGTCTTCTTCGGGGTTAACTCTTCAACAAAGAAAAAAATGGGGCAGGGAAGAGAAGAGAGAGACAAAGATATTGCAGGAGGAACAGCCTCATCCGCCTGAGGACGTCTAGGATCAAGAGGCAGGCTCAGTGTGGTAGAGCCCATCCCCTAGCTTGCAATACTCTTACGACAGAGTGGAAGAGTTCTCGTGTAGATTTGGGTGAAAAAAGCTCTCCTTGTTATGGCAGATTTTAGTCATGCCACTACAATTCTGCCACGGTTGCCACGCATGGACCTTATAAACAGATTCATTCGCTCCCGTTACCTCTTCACTGATTTCTCGCAGGATGGAGGGCTGAAGCTGCATCGACTTGAAGAGAGTTCCCACCACGCAGCACTTCTCAGCTATCTGCAGCTCACACAGTTTCTTCACTGTAATCCTGCTCCCTTCAAGACAAAGATGGCAAGTGAAGTACGGGGAGTCTTTCACAGACTAGGGATGTTGGGATTGGGCTGACCTGCTGAAAGGGGAACGCAGCTGCTCCTACAAGAATGGATACCAAAAGGCTCATCCAAGAGGGCTCTGCCTCCCTCCTCTGTTCCATAGGATTCCTCGAAATGAAACTTTGTGACCTGCCTCCCTCCCTCCCATCCATTCTCTAAAAAGTCCCACTCTGTGCCACATACAACTCTAGGTCGGAAGAAAAGGTGCATTTCTAGCACTGACACAACCTTACGGAAGAAGTCACACCACAACGACTTTAAAGAGTTACCAAGGCTACGAAACACATTTCTGAATCCTCAAGTGTTCCTACTTTGGTGTCATATTGAGTGGTGCTTTTCAGGTCCTCCCTCTATGCAGATTCTACCACTACGCTGTGCTCCAACTCATTCTGTTCATTATGCAGGACAGGAGCTATGCAGCTTCCAGGGCCTGGGAGCCATCAATTAGCTGGCTGCGTAAGGGAACACACCCACATGCATTCTAAGGTGCTAATGTTACATGGAAGATCATGCCATTAACCAGATATCCCACACGAACAAAAAAAATCAAACCCAATGTTTTTGCCCAGTCAAATTCTGTGCATAGCTCAGAACCACTTAGTCCATGGTATGTTCTGTGCAGACTAGGCAAAGCTAATGTTGTCATTTCTTATTAAAAACAGCAACGCTTTATAGAAACTAGAATAGATACTGCACTCTAGTGACAACCTGTGAAATCGCACCAAATCCCATCTAAACTTCAATTACTATTTCGGAGCCTTTCCTATACTGTCAAACATTACCATAGTACAATACTGCGTAAGTGGCCTACCAGTTGAGTCTTGGATGAGGATCTAGGAGACTAAGGTTCAAATCCCACTCTCCCATGGGAGTTTGCTGGATGACCTTGGGCAAGTCACACTCTCAGCCTGACCTACCTCACAGGGCTGTCATAAGCATTAAAAACAATGTACACTCCTCTGGGTCTCCAGTGGGGAGATGAGTGCCTATTAAAAAACCCTGCTATTTGGTGTTTGGAGTTCATTACAAGAACTCAGACATTCACATACGCTCTTAGCATCTAAGGCCTTCTGATGACCACCAGACAGGACTCTTCCCACCAACACAAGGGCAAGATCTGTCTCAAGTGTGAGTGAAACTCACTCTACAGGTACTTTTCAACAGCTGTGAGCTGCAGAGGTTACCTGTTGTAGGCCATGGCATTTGTGAATGGTAAAGGTAAAGGTTCCCTTGCTCGAAAGCCAGTCCAATCCGACTCTAGGGTTGCGGTGCTCATCTCTGTTTCCAAGCCGAAGAGCCAGCGCTGTCCGAACACATTTCCATGGTCATGTGGCCGGCATGACTAAACACCAAGGCACACGGAACACTGTTACCTTCCCACCAAAGTGGTACCTATTTATCTACTTGCAATTTCTTGCTTTCGAACTGCTAGGTTGGCAGGAGCTGGAACTCCGTCATGCGGCACACTCGGGTATCGAACTGCTGAACTACCGACCTTCCACAGCCTGCAGTTCAGTGTCTTAACCACTTGAGCCACCGCAACTCAATGACTGGCCCTCAATTTTAAAAGGGCTACTGGAACTGATTCTGTGCCACGTCTCCTTCTACCTTTGCAGTCCACTTTATGCATTCTGGTATATCATGCTTTATTGTCTGCATTGTTTTCTAATTTGGTAGTCCTAGTACTGTTGCATTGTTTACTGGATACCTTACACTGACTGATAAATTGTTTTCTATATTTTGTAATCTGCCTTGAGTCCCAGTAAAAAAAGGCAGGCTATTAATGAAGTAAACAAATGAAAAAGTTATCTGATAAAAAAAAAGTTCCCTCAACTGTTACGATTTCTTTCTGAGATACTGCTTTGCAACTTCCGTTGTTTTCCCACATAACTAAAAGTTCTACATGTTGCAGTTCTTTGGCTAAGGTGGCCCACTGATCCTGACAGGAACAAAGTAATAACTCAGAGATGGGATTTACAGTCTAAGCCACAGTTCAGGCACACTGAAGTATGTAGCTCTAAGCCAATTAATAGTCAAATCCTAAACATACTTAAGGAAGACTGCAACTGAGTAAATGACACTACAATCATCCTACGTCTAAGCACTTTTCCAACCTGACTCACAACTCAGTTAAGGTAGGGTTCTGCAGTAAGCACAAACGTCTCCAGCGCATTGCTCCAGAGTAATGCCTTCTAAGCAAGGCCAGAACGTATATAATAGCAAGCACACGGAGTACTATGTGTTAAGGAGCAATTATCACACCATTTGCTCCAGTATAGTCACACTGACCTTGACATACTACTTTCACTGCAGACAACAGACACTCCCAAACTCATAACACAAGAGAAAACTATTTTACTCACAAACTTACCCCATTTCCGTCGGGCTCGTTCCATCAGCAAGGGTCTCATCTGAATGAGACGTGTGGCATAAATATGGGCATATTGCCGGTTGAAGGTCCTCTCCCCAAGCCTGAAGTTCTGAGAGCAGTTGGTATATGTAGAAATGGGCACATGGACAAACGTAGAGGCAACAGAAGAAGGGGAGGCCAAGAGGCTATGAGCAGATGGGACTGCCTGCTCTGAGAACATGGCTTCCAAAATGGACTACAGACCTAGGCAAGAGGTTTCTGCAAGAGAGAAGAAAATAAACAATCAGGGATTCTTATATCCTATCCTTCCTCTAAAGAATCCAAGGCACTGTACACAGGGCTATCCTAACCGTTCCTCAAAACAAACCTTGAAGTAACTTACACAGCACAGTGTCAGTCTAGGGAGACCTAGTTTTAAATTCCCACCACCATATAGCTCATGGATGTCTTTGGACCAATAACTCTCTCAACCTAACCTACCGCTTAAGGATGCCATGAAGATAAAATGAAAGAAGGAAGAGTCATGAACACTGCCCTGAGCTGCTTAGAAAACAAGGTAGGTAAAATTGCAAAAAATAAAAGGAGGCCTAGAAAGTAATTTGACCAAAGCTACCTCAAGAGCATTAGGGCTGAAAATGAACCTGGGTGCCTCACATTCAAACACAATATTATAGGCACCTATATTACAGTGGCTCCCATAAGCTTGCACATACGCTTTAACTAAAGTTTCCAACAAGGCTGCAAACAAAAAAGATTACAAAACCAAATCTGTAAAACAGTTATTTTGCTCTGTGCAGCTGATGAAGTGATCAAATCACAAAACCTTAAAGTGAAATAAGGTGCAACCCTTTGTGATGCCAGAGGGACTGTTTGTTTTCAGTTCATGTTCAGATTCTTTGGAACTGTGCTGACAAGTGTTATACAGATATGACATACCTAACTACCTCCGCTAGAGTCCAAACCAGTGTTCTCTCTAAGCTGAGTTAGTGTGAGCTAGCTCACGGTTTTTGAGCCTCTGGCTCACACATTTTTGTCTTCGCTCAGGAAGGCTGGCTCCAGAGCAAACCAATTTATGCAGTAGCCAAATCACCCGCTCACAACTTTAATGCCAGTAGCTCACAAAGTAGAATTTTTGCTCACAGGACTCCACAGCTTATGGTCCAAACACCAGCCTCCAAATTGCCCACCACTTAGGCACAACGTGTCCCTATAACAGCAAACTCGCCCTGGTCTCACCGCCCTCCTCTTAACAACAGGACCTAACACCACGCTCACCTTCTCCCATTTTGGATGAAGAAAGACAAGCATCATATATATTTCCTACCCACGGAGGGTACCAGCAAAAGAGGCTTACACAAAGAAAAGGCGCGAAACGTGCTGACGTCAACAAACCCACACCCACAGGAAGTGACGCACAACGCCGCCCCTTTCATTGGTCGGTGGCCAAACATAAAACAACGGGGCGAAACCTTTGGCCGTGTTTACCGGCACTTCCGGTCCCTGCCCGGCTCTCCGTGTTATTTCAATGCAAGAAGTAAAGAGAGGCTCTTTAAAGAGCCAGGGCCACCCGCGCGCCACGCCCCCCGCGCGCCGCCCGCGGTTCCCCCGTAAAAGCTTCCCCGGCCTCCTGCCGGCTCCGCCGGGCGCCCTTGAGAAGTAAACTGGGAGGTTGAACAGTAGAGGTGGCTGGGGTAGAGCGGCGCTACTGTGCCGCCTTAAAGACAGATGTCTTTGCGGGAGAGAGGGGGGGTGTTTTTTTTGTTTTCACTAGAAGTGTGTGTGCGCCTCCGTGTGTCGCTCTAGGCTTTTCTCATCCAACATCTCTATGGGTTTAGTTTAGCGAAAGGGTACCGGCTTGCGTGGTCGCTCGTAGAAAAGGCGCGCGCCACTGCTTTGTGTTTGCAGCGGTCGAGAGTTCTCTCTTTCGTAAAGAAACTGCACCTCTGCTGCTCCCCGCCGGTCCCAGCGCGCCCAGGAAAACTTTTGCCACAATAAAGGGAGCCGTCTTTAAAATGCAGCGAGGGCTGCATTTTTTTTTTTACTTGTTTTGTTTTACTTACTTAGGAACTGGCGAACAGAGCTGGGTTCAGATCGCCACTCAGCCATATTTATTCAAAAGCAAGGACCCTGATTGGAAGACAACCCTTTTAAAAGTTTTCCATATGAGTAAATGCAGTATGTTTCTTAAACTTCAGGGAAACCCTTGAGAAAAAGCATTTTTCAAATGCCTTCTGACAAATCCATACTGGGGGGGGGAAATAATTTTTAGTAAAAGCACATTTTATTCAAACGGACATTACCAGGGTATGTTTTATCATGTTCTTTATTGCAAAATAAGAGACTTGACACAGTAAAAATGTCAGTTGCCACGTGTGACAGTAAAAGATCCCTCATTAGAGATTTTCAAACATGAGACTTAAATTGGTTTGTGTTTAAATCACGCTATAATGTTTGTTTTATAAAGGCTGATGCTTTTCAGTTATGTAGTATATGAGACACACTTTTGTGAAAGACTAAGGATACTGCAGCTTGGGGGGAGGGGATCCAGAAATTTGGGTTAGCAACAATGCCTCCAAAGAGGCCAAGGTCTCTGTCACTATATTATCTTTTTAGGGGGGTAACATTAATATTTGTCTTTGGTGCTGGGAAGAAATGCATTTTTTCTTTGGATGTTTGAAATAAGCAAAACCTTTGCTCTGAGTTTTTAAGTCCCCCCCCCCACAAAACAGGCAGGAAGGGGGGGAAGTCAGTTCAATTGCTTTCCAGACTTACCTCAGCTCACCTTCATACAAGTCCTAATAGGTCTAGACAATGGGATGATAAAAAAACAAAAACCCTTCAAGCAGGGAACAGAGATCTGGAGGAATTAAATACTAGAGAGACTTCAGGAAGGAAAATTCTGGAGACTTCTGGAAAAGCTGCTATGACCTGGTCAGTAGGTGGGGGAAAGGGGATAGATAAAAACTCCTTGCAGGAAGGAGGAAGGTCTCTTTTGTGCTGAGTCCATCAGAGCAGGCAGAACTCTTAACTGAGATTTGGAGGAGGTAGCTATTAACCATGTGTTGGCCAGAGGAGCTGAAGGAAACTTCAAGTTAATGGAACTTTGTAGAGATATTTAACTTCCTAAACTGAAGAGCCTGTCCTATATTTTAACATCTGGTAGGGCATGTATAGAGAGAAGGACAGAGCAATTGTGTTTTTGAATCCCTTGTTCGGACTGGTGCTGTGCTAAAAGTATGCTTGTGAACATTTTCTTTTTAATAAATACTTTATAACTGTGGGTGCTGACAGTGGTTTTCTGTACCACATAGACCTCCACTGTCTTGGCCACACTATTTTAAAAGGAGCACCAGGGGGAAAGTAGTCAATTGGCAAGTGGCTATTCCTCCAGTGGCTCCTCCTGCAGGCCAGAGCAAGCCCATTCCAACACAGGTGTTAAAGAATGCTACCACATTAAGAAATTTGTGTGAGACACATGCTTTTGTTAAGTCAGCAGACACTGTTAGTACTACTAGACAAGTGGAATGAATTTATTGAGCTAATTCAATAAATATCAATACAATGTGTTAAATCTCTCAGATGACTTCCTTACTGGCTGACTTCAGTTACTGTCTGGGAGGGGGGGATCATGACCGTCCTAGTGTTATCAAAACACTAAACACACCTGATAAAACTTCTACTGGCCTAACACCCTGTATTAATGACTTACTGCTCTTTCATATCAGCTATAGCAAATAACAATCCAAGAAAGATTTCATAATAGGCTGGTAGTTTGTGTTAGCTGTGTGATTGAAATATTATAGAGAGCCATTTTATTACATCATGGGAACCATCTATATATCTAATTCTCAACAGTCCCCTCTGCCTGCAGATACTTATTTCCGCAAACAGAGGGCACACTCTCCCCCAACAGGTTTTTCTACAGACTCAGGGGACTCTATGGGTTTGCAGAAAAATCCAAAAAGTTTTTTAAAAAAAGACTCGGGGAGGGTTGAATCCCCCCCCATACCTTTTGAAATGGCCACTGCAGGGATCTACTCCAGGCCTTATCGCATCAACAGTGAGAAATAGACTGGCTGATAGCCAGACAGAGGCAGAGAAAGATAATTAGTGGGGGAAGAGGGGAGGAAGCAAAAGCAGAACTGGAGCTGGGATTGGGGAGGATTCTTCCTGCAGTATGAACGGCTAAATAGCAGGGGGATGTTTTAAAAGGACATCTGAGTTTCTCACCCCTACCTCTTTTGCTGTGGGCTCCACTGTCCTCTTAAAACTTTTTTTTTGGGGGGAGAGGCTTCTAACTGCTTTTCCCCCCTCACCAGCTCGAGAAAAACTGACTGGCTGAGAGGGAGTGAGAGACAGAGAGAGATAATGGTTGTGGGAAGAGGAAAGGAAGCAACAGCAGAACTGGAGCTGGGACTGGGGAGAACTCCTCGCTGCCACTCGCCCATTTCCAATGCTGTTTTTCCTGCAGTATGTATGGCTAAATAGCAGGGGGAAGTTTTACAAGGACATCTGAGCCTGCAACTGCAAAGCCTTGCAAGCTGGAGAGAAGGATCATTCTCACCCCAGTCTCTGTAGCTTTGGACTCCGCTGTCCTTTGAAACCATTCTCCCCAGCTTCTAACTGCTTCTCTCCCCCCCCCCCACCAACCTGGGCACTGCTTCTTCCCACTGCTTCTCTCTTTTGACTGACTAGAAACCAGAGGGATTCAGCCACTGACAGAAGAGACACCCTCACTTCTGCAGGAGTATACCGCATACCCTGCAGTTGTGGACAGGTTTACGCAACATTTTGTTGCAGCTCCCCACTTGTTATCTTACTGTTTCTAGAAAGCCCAGCAACAACACATTCCATCCTCCACTCTCTGTGCTGTTCCATCTCCGACAAAAATCTGTACTCTATTACAAAATGGCTGACATCTGGTTCACATTTGTGCAACTGTGCTGGCCATGGCTTTGACCAATGCATATCAGAATAGTTAAAGGGAGGGAAAAAACCACATCACAGTTTTACTTTTGGGGAAGTCAATGTTTTCTTGAGAGATCAATAGGTGTAAAGTTCTGTGATGAATATCACCACACCACATCCTGGTTTCAGTCTTTCATAGCAACTCTGTTATGTGGTTACTGCAATCACACTGTGGGAGACAGGGTGGGTAGGCATCT
>NW_015171527.1:305794-313354 GCF_001447785.1 Gekko japonicus | reverse complement strand
TATAATCCTCTTTTAAACTTGTATCTGATGGGCCAAGTTACCTGTAGCCACTGTTTGCTGACATTCCCAGACACTATGAATCATTCCAAATGTGCTATGTCCTGCTAGGACAGGTGGACTTGCTTTGCTATGTGTCCTCCATTGAGGCATAAGATGCTACCTCTGGGAACAGCCCACAACTTCAGATTGTCTCTGTTAGGGTACTAAGTGCTTGAAGTCAGTAATGGGCTGGATGAGGGTGACCAAGCTGACACTTAATCCAGACAAGACGTAAGTGCTGAAAGACATAGCAGGAAGGCAGATGAGGGACTTGAGATCTCTCCTGTCTTGGATGGGGTTACACCCCCTTTGGAAAGTCAGGTTTGCAGCTTGGGAGTTCTGCTCAACACAGCAGCCACTGCTTGGGACTGGGGTATCTGAAGGACTGTCTTCTCCAATACGTTCCTGCCCAGGAACTAAGACCACAGGGAATGGCCCTCTTGACTGCCCATTGACCAAAGAAGCTAGGCCACCCCAAGCTAGGTCACCCCTGGGTTACACTCGACCACCAAGTTTGTGCATCTCCAGTATTTGGAGTGCCTGGTGACAGAGTAGGCAAAGGACCCCCTTCATATCCATGAACAGCCTTAAAAGAGGAAATACCAATGGAATTGTGCACCGAATTGTTATAGCTATATTCAGCAAAAGGGAGCAGTGACAGGTTGCTCATACTGTGCTGGAAAAAGACGTTTTATTCCATTCAGAAACTTAAAAACAATATTTCAGCACAAGATATTGCTATCGGTGAACTAGACTCCTTTTTGTAAGCTCTTCTAAATCACCAAAGAAGCTCGTCTGGTGGTAACATGAGAGAAGGCCTTTTTAGTGGCAGACCCATGAATATGGATCAACCTCCCAAAGAAAGTGTGTCTGGTCCCCTCTCTCTTGATCTGTAGGAGTCACTGAACACAGTTTTATTCATGATGAGATTTGATTAGTTGATTAGTTCTTCCTGCCAGCAGTTTTAAATTATCGATTTCAATGAATGTTTTCTATGTATTTTATGTGTTTTGTTATTATTTACATTGTAAGCTGCCCTTAGTTCCTATAAGGTGGAAAGGCAGTTATTAAACGTTTTAAAAACAAACAAATAAATAAATGGAAGAATTACCTCTGTCCTTCAGGATTACCTTTCTAATCACTGCATACCATTAGGTTGGTTCTTAGTGACTTTCTTTTTTCTGTGTGCAGCCCGTTCTCTTCAGTCTGAAGCTATCAAAAGCTATGCCCACTGAATTACATCTTCTCCCAAAATGGAAGAGAGGGATTTCTAACTCAGGAACTGCTAGGCTTGTGAAGTCCCCCCGGGGGGCGGGGAACCCCCCCCCCCAGAGGCCCGTTCCCCGCCGGCAGCGGATCGGGCCCCGGGGGGAACCCCACCCCCAAAGCACATGACGTGCCCAGCGTCAGCACATCACCTGGAAGTGACGCAGCCACGCCGGGTGCGCCGGGGGCGGGGCCGCGATCATCTGAGGGAAAACTCTATGTTTTTCCCTCGGATGACTGCGGCCCTACCCCCGGCGCGCCCGCGTCACATCTGGGTGACGTGGTTGTGGTGGGTGCGCGCTAGCTTACCACGGCTGGAGTCCCCCACTGTGCATACAGCGGAGACTTGGCAGCCCTAGGAACTGCTCATAAGCCATTATTTATTTATTTGGATATTTATAACCCAATTTTCTCCAAAAGGGAACTCAGAGCAACAATACTGCTGTCCTCTCCTTCATTTTATCCTCACAACAACTCTGTGAGGTAGGTTAGGCTGAGAGAGAGAGTGACTGGCCAAAGGTCACCCAGTGAGCTTATTTGGCAGTGGAGATTTGAACCTGGTTCTCCCTCGTCTGTGTCCCGCACTCTAACCACAATGGCAGGTGAAAACTTTTTTGATTACCATTGTTTTATGGAATTTTACATGTATCTTGAAAGTTACACTGTCTAGTAAGACTGAGACTCTTGTAATGGTTTCTAAATTGTGAGCCTATGTTCAAGGTTCTACGGAGTCTGTGACCAACATACCTACAGGACTGTCTCTCCCTGTATGTGCCCTGAAGTGGTCTACGATCAGCAGGCCTTTTCTGCCCTGGCCCCAGCCTGGTGGAACATGCTCCCACTTGAAATCAGGGCCCTGCAGGGCCCAGCTAGGAGATAGGGTTTCTTCCCCCTCTTTTCTCTCACCTTCAGGTGAAGGGTGGTCTTCCTTCCCATCACGATGACAAAGTGTTATCCATTTCAAAGTGTGATAGATGTGGTCTGAGCACATTTGCATTTGTTGTTCTCAGGGCTGGAACTCAATGTACAAACCACTTCCACCACACTTTGCATCCTTTATTTCTGTTGTGAGCTTTTTTTCTCAAAACTTGGGGGAATTTGGTTGGGGACAGGAAAACAGAGGAGGGGGTTGTCAAGGCCACAACTCCTCAGCCTTGACCTTATAAGTCTTTCCATCGGTTTCCAGATACCAAGAGTTCAGATACGCCCCAAATTTGCTATAAGAGGCAGCTATAAAAAGCCTAGCTGGATGAAAGTTTTCGACAGTGGCTTTTCCAACTGCAGCTGAATCTCTTAATTCCAATGGCCTTGTTGTTCATCTTTGGCCTGAATGCTGTTGTAGGTGCAGGTAAGAGATGAAGATAGGGGGATTTAATTTGTTCCTCTATGTATGCAGGGCTTTTTTCCTGGAGGACCGCACTGGAACGGAATTCTGGAACCTCTTTGACAAAATTCTTTTTAAAATGTTTAAAAGTTCATGAGTTTTCAGTATACAGACAGTTCTGCCACCTCTTTTTTAAAGCCCTGTATATAAGTTTACCCTTTTTAAAAGCTGTACTCTCACAGCTGGTGTCCTACTGAGATTTTCTGATAATGGAACAGTTACCGTTATCCACTTCCAAAGGACCTCAGATTCGGGGTCGGCTGCAGCATCTCTAATACTACCTTGTCTTGTTTTATGGAGAAGCACCTAAACTAAGAAGTTGAGCAATAAATAACATTAGATTTGGTTGTATTCTGATCTCTACACAATTAATATTGGTCCTTTTGTTTTTACAGCCTTGGCTGGATCCCATCTGGTTCCCGAGACATGTCTGCAGGGTCCAGAGTTCTGGTGCAAGGATGTGACCACAGCTGTTGAATGCAGGAGGGAGCAATACTGTTGGGACCTCCAGAGTAGCGCTTTGTTGGTAAGAGTGAGACATTTATTCCATTTGCATCTCACGTCTGTTCTTGCCATTCTTTCTCCACATTTCCCACTTACACGAAATTTATTAACGTACATAATATAATGAATGTCCTTCATGTGTATGTATGAAAGTGTTCAGACGGGGCATTTATGCCGGTATAGATGCCGGTTGGAATCGGTGTACTTACAGGCGATCACACGGCGAACATCTGCCTTCCGTCCCTAACTGTTGCAAACAGCTTTAAACCGTTGTATTCTACTACTAGGTCCCCAAGTGGTGGTATCCTGAGTGCACTGGTTCCAACCGCATTATCCCCATCTGATCGCTCTCCGCCGGTGTCTAGCCACTTCTGTTCAGAAGCCCGAGGCTTCCGCTTTTCAGCCGCCAGTTTTTTAAAAGTCTCCTCAGTGTGCGCTTGGGCGAAGCTTCGCCCCGGCATTTGTAAAACAAACAAAAAAAAGGGCCTAGTGTAAGGCTTTAGACAAGTCCGGGACCTCACGAAGGCCAGTTTCAGAGTAAAAATTTAAAGGGACATCTTCGCTTCAAGGCATGCTTTCCGGGTTGGGTTGTTCTGCGCCTGCGCAAAGATCTTCATTATAAGGAAGCCTGCTTATGCACATGCGCAAACTGTGTAAAAAAAAAAAAACTGCCGACGCGCTCTGCTGAGTGCCTGAAGTGTGGACAGGCATATCGCGATGTGCTGTGCAGTCAGGAGGTAAGTGTGATCGCGTTTCTTCCGGTTCAAACTGCTCCGGTTCCAACCGGTTCCAACCAGAGTGTGTTTTTTATTTTTTTTTATTTTTTTAAAAAAACAATTTATTAGGATATATTTAGACTGTCAAAAGAAGCCTTCGCCCACCCTGAGCAATTTCAGAGTGCGTCAAATTGCCATTTTGCCCGACCAGAAGCCCCCCAACCAGAGTGTGTTAAGTGCCATCCAGCTGCTTCTGACCCATGGTGTCCCTATGTATTAATATTCTCCAAAACCTCCTATTTGGGGGATGGGGTTAATGTGCATGTGTATGTACCTGGAAGTCATGGCAACCTCTGGTGACTGACCCCTACTGGGGGCCTGGAGGATATGCAGAGAGGTGGCTGAATAAAGCCTGCCCCTGCCTCCCGACTGCTGGTATTCCTTGGAGGTCTCCCATCCAAGTACTTGCCAGAGTGAACCCTGCTTAACTTCCGAGATCTGATGAGATCGGGCTTGCCTGGGCTCCCCAGGTCAGGGTGGCTTCCTTGATAGAGTCAATCCATTTCATGTTTGGTCTTCCTCTTTTCTTGCTGCCTTCAACTTTTCCTAGCATAGTCTTTTCTAGTGACTCTGGTCTTCTCATAACATGACCAAAGTACGATAGCCTCAGTTTAGTCATTCTAGTTTCTATGGAGAGTTCAGGCTTGATTTGATCTAGAACCTACTTGTCTTTTTGACGGACCACAGTATCCATAAAACTCTCCCCCAACACCACATTTCAAAGGAATCTACTTTCTTCCTGTTAGCTTTCTTCATTGTCCAACTTTCACACCCATCCATTGTAATGGGGAATACTATGGCATGAATTAACTTGACCTTGGGTGCCAACAACACATCCTTTCACTTAAGAATCTTTTCCAGCTCCCCATTCCTTCGTCTTTAAAAGGGCCAAGTACTGTGCTGCCTGTCTCTGCACAGTGGCTGTGATGGTGTCCTCAGTCCTCAGAGAGCCAGTCTGGTGTAGTGGTTAAGTGCGCGGACTCTAATCTGGGAGAACCGGGTTTGATTCCCCACTCCTCCATTTGCACCTGGCTGGATGACCTTGGGCAAGCCATAGTTCTGTCAGAGCTGTTCTTGAAAAAGAGCAGTTTCTGTCAGAGCTCTCTCAGCCCCACCTACCTCAGAGGGTGTCTGTTGTGGGGAGGGGAAAGGAAAGGAGTTTTTAAGCCGCTCTGAGACACCTTTGGGTAGTGAGGGGCGGGGTATACATCCAATCTCTTCTTCTTCTTCTTCCTCGCCACCCTGCTTACTCCTGAGGCTGGAGAGGGGGGCTCAGGAGAGGTGTTTGCCCCATACCACCAGCTAACCAAGATCTTTCCCATTGGCCATAATAGCCAATCCATCTCCAACAGCCACAGAGGAAAAAGCAGCTGAAGGGGTACCTGTTTGTTTCCAGTGGAAACTACAGTTCTGGGGGAGGGCTTTTGGTTGTGTGTTTTTCTTTACTCCCTCCTCCTATATTCACATGGTTTCTCTGATAGAAACTGGAAGCCCTGGGCTGTTTTGATCCCAGCAGAGGGAACGAAGAGGTCCCCACTATTTTTCTCTGGCTAACAGCAGCTCAAAATGGTGGAGGTTGAGAAAACAGGATCAGGGTGGGGAAGAGTTTAAAAAATCTTTCCCCAGTCCTGATACAGATTGTGGGGCTCACATCTAGCTTTTAAAGACAGACGGCGTGGTATAGTGGTTAAGAGCAGCAGACTAATCTGGAGAACTGGCTTTGATTCCCCACTCCTCCTCATGGAGCCTGCTGGGTGACCTTGGGCTAGTCACAGTTCTCTCAGAACCCTCTCAGCCTCACCTATCTTTCAAGGTGCCTGTTGTGAGGAGAGGAAGGGAATGTGATTGTCAGCCGCTTTGAGACTCCTTAAGGTAGAGAAAAGCTATAAAAACCAACTCTTCTAACGATAAACTACTCATTGAGGGTACATCCGAGTCCCCTGTAGAGCTGGTCAGAGCAGACAGTATTCAAGTAGATCTATCAATGGCCTGACAGTAGGTGCACCATCCTCTCTTCAGTTGTGGAATTTGATCACCTTGAGGTTTTGTTTGCGACAGTGGGAAACACTCTCAGCTCCCGTTCCAGGGAAGAAATGCTCTGTGTGCATTAAGATCATGCAGAAGCTCCAGGACCTGGCTGGAGAGGATCCGGATGAAGTAAGTGTCCCATTTATTTTCTCACTGTTGCTTAGTCTATTAACTGGGCTCTGGGGGAAGAGCTATTGATCTGTTGCAAACCAAAAGCCCACAGAGCGATTCCACTGCTAAAGCTACGCTAGGATGGCTGGCCCAATAAGCAGTTTGGATGGGAGAGCTCCTTGACTGCACTGAGGATGGGAGGGGCATGTGCTACAAATACAATGTGCACAACTAAGGTTGCCAATCTCCGGGTGGGCCCTGGAGATCTCCCCAAATTACAACTGATCTCCAGACTACATAGATCAGAACCCCTGGAGAAAATGGCTGCTTTGGAAGGGGAACCCTGCTGCGGTCCCTTCCCTCCCCATTCCCTACTCACCCTAGGCTCTATCCACAAGATCTCCAGGAATTCCCAGCCCAGAGCTGGCAACCCTATTAACCGATGTTCAGATTCTATACCTCAGCTGAACCTGGAGATGCTGTAGGAGCTCAGAAACACCCCCTTCTCATTCATGTGTTTTGTGCTTGTTACAACTCTGTGCTTGCTCTATATCAGTGATGGTGACCCAAAACCCACTTATTTATCGCAAAGTGCCAACACGGCCATTTAACCTGAATACTGAGGTTTTACTTTAGAAAACCAATACATTAACTTAAGATGATCCAAACAAAGTAAGGAAAGCAATCCCAAATGCTTTCATTTACTTAAAATTATTTGGCAGAGAATTCAACACTTTAATGACGGTCTGGGCCTGGCTGGGGCGATGGCACGCGTGCCCACAGAGAGGGCCCTGAGTGCCACCTCTGGCACCCATGCCATAGGTTCGCCACCACTGCTCTATATCATGCCCGGCCATTGCAGAGACTGGAGAAAGGAGCTAGTTCCTGTGACCACAGATTGATCCAGTCTGTTCCTGGCTTAGAAACAAAAGAGAGAGAGAGATAGCGCAGAGACTCTTTGTTGGATTCCAGAGATCTCCCAGACATTCTGGTTTTTCCATTTAGGTCCCCAGCTCAGACCTTGATACCTTTACCACCTGGCAGGGCCGGAGGAGAAGAGATTAGTCGGGTAAAAGGAAGACAGAGGCGCGGGGGGGGGGGTGTAAGACAGAGCTATGGAACAAAAAGGAAAGCAATGTATTATTTGTGACAGGCATGCATTAGGGGGAATGGTCTGTCTGAGGAGTGCTGCTGCCAAAATGCTACCATTACAGTTTTGTTGTTGTTGTTGTTGTTGCAGGAAGCAATTAATAATGCAATTCAAAAGACATGTCAGGCTCTGGGCAAGCCCCTGAGTTGGGTTTGCAAAACCATGCTGAAAAAGTTCAAAAATAAGATCATACAGGCAATGGAGAATAATGAGGATCCTAAAGAAATATGTGTTGACCTCAAAATGTGCCGAAGTGACTCAAGGGTACTCTCAGGTAAGAGCAGGAAGCAATTTGTCTTGAT
>NW_015171527.1:249224-305749 GCF_001447785.1 Gekko japonicus | reverse complement strand
TGCATGGCACCTCAAACTGTGTGCAGTTGTGGGGCCCAGTGGTATACCAAATGCCATTTGAAAGCATTGGAACAAAATCTCAGTATCAACATGTCAGATAGCAGGGATGAGCAGACCATAGACAGACATCCAGGAGTGGACCATTGGCCAAATTCAGTAGACCACCCAGCCAGAAGTCCAATGGGATTGCATCTGAGTAATCATAGGACATAATGG
Organism: Gekko japonicus; assembly: GCF_001447785.1. NCBI lineage: Eukaryota > Metazoa > Chordata > Lepidosauria > Squamata > Gekkonidae > Gekko > Gekko japonicus. The sequence goes on along the minus strand of NW_015171527.1, from coordinate 305,533 downwards.
GTCAGCATCTGGGATAGACAAGGACAGTATCTTTTTCTTCACTATCTGAAAGGAAAGGAATTATTTATTTATTTATTTGTTAAATTTATATCCCGCCCTCCCCCGTAGGGCTCAGGGCGGCTTACATTATAGGGGAGGGGCTGAACAAAGGGACTGTAGCTCAGTGGAAGAGGCTCTGCTTTGCATGCAGAAGGTCCCAGGTTCAATCCCCAGCATCTCCATTAAAAAGGACCAGGCAGCAGGTGATGCGAAAGACCTCTGCCTGAGACCCTGGAGAGCTGCTGCCAGTCTTAGCAGACAATACTTTGATGGACCAATGGTTTGATTTAGTATGGGGCAGCTTCATATGTGTTCCTGTGATATTGATAGGAGGGAAAGTATTAACTTGTGATCAAGCACATTCTGGGAAGCAGGAATTTTCCCAAATCATGATCAAGTTGCTTTGCAGTATATTTGTGATCTCAGTAGCTGCTGCCTTCCTGAGCATAGATTATTGTGCTCTTCTCAGAGAGAGACGGTGCTGAAAACCCCGTGTAGTCAGGATTGCAGATACAGCCAAAGAACTAAGGTGCTAAATAGATTCTGTCCTGTTGAATTTGATTTGAGCTTTTCTTACACGTGTTGCTGAATTTTGAATCGGGCATCTATATATGTCAGTACCTTTCCCTGTTACCTGGCCTGACGCTATGCGGTTGTTTTCCGCATCAGGTTCCACTTCTTACAATGCTGCATAGTGATCCCGGAGAGCAGGACAGAGGATTTCAGATGCTTGAAGACCATTCTGCTGTAAGGCTTTGACCAGTTGCTTGCCTGTGATGCCCTTTTTTGCCTTTTGGTGTTGCACCAAATAAAAATGCATTGATCAATCTGTCTTACTTATTTTGTGTAAAACATGCGTGCACTCTAGGAAAGGACACAGATATGCACACTACAAAACTCATAGTTCCGGAACTATCAGACTCCAGTCTCCTGGGCTCACTGGGCTCCAGTTGAACATCTTATGATTTCCTTTGCCTTTCTACTTTCACCCCATCAGACAAAATGCACATACGTATTATTGCAAGACTGGTGCCTTATCAGTGCGAATATAGACAGTGATCTGATTGTTCCGCTCTGGGCCAGTGTCTGTGAAGAAAAAGTATTTTTGAGTCCAGTAGAGACAGAGCCATACAGCAGCAGACTTGGGATTTAGGATCATTCTGGGGAACTGTCGGGATGGTGGATTTGCTCCCTATTTGAGTGCCTCTTCGTCTCCAGTTGTGATCTACTAGTATGCTTGTTAGTACAAACATTAATTTCTCATTAATTTCTCTCCTTCCAAAGGAGCCAACCCAGTTCTAACACCTACCCCTGGAACAGTTAGATTGGAGTCCAGCAGCACCTTAGAAACCAACAAGATTTTGGGGTTATAAGCTTTTGAGAGTCAAAGCTCCATTCGTCAGATGCTTCATCAGGAAGCTTTAATTCCTGAAAGCTCATACCCTGAAAATCTTGTTAGTCTCTAAGGTGCTATACTGGACTCAAATCTAGCTGTCCTATTGCAGACTAACACAGCTCCCCTCTGAAACTGCCCCTGGAAGTTCTTTCTATAACAATATAAATGAGTATGTGCCTCTTTTATTTATTTTTAAAGGCAGGTAGCTCACTTGACAGAAAGGACAAAATTGATGGTTGGTCTAGCCTCTTGGTATGTACATTTGTCATGCAAGTTGTGATGGAGGATATGAGCTGGGCTTATATCACACTGGCAGAATTTGCAATGAGAGATCTTTAAATGGCATGTCTGTAAGCTTTCTGTGTGGCTGTTTCTCATGCCTGCATAAAGGTTATGATCCCTACCCCAGTCCTTCCCCAGAACTACAGTTCCCACACACTGTGGTTCCTTCAGCATTGTATGAGCACAGGTTCCTCCTGGATTCAGCTTAATCCTCACACTGTGCTTTAGTCAATCAGCTGCCCCTAATAAACATATCTAATTCCCATTGATGGCCCCACCATGTGGATCAAAACATCTGCACAATGGGCCTACCGAAGTTGAGTGAGGGTAGATGTTTCTGAAAACCTGGGAGAACCCTCAGTTTTATAAACAGTTACATTAAAAATGCAGGGAGGAAAAAGAATAAAAAATTTAAAAGTGCCAATATCTTGCATGACTACCTCATGAGAACTTGGCAGTTATTTTAGATTGCCTAGGCAACAACATCGTCAATCTGATGTTGTCTCTGGTTGCCTAAAGAACCTAAAATGGCTGCCAAGGTCTTGTGAGATTTCAACAGTTTCATTTTTAAACTGAAGGAGAAAAATCAGAATGGAACAGAGTGACAGAAGGAAAATAGGGCACAGACAGGGAAGATGGGGGCCTCAGGGGGGAAGGACATTTCCCTCCTCTGTGAGTCCTCATGGATTCTCCACTTTTATGTATGTATGTATGCATGTATGTATGTATGTATGTATGCATGCATGCATGTGTCTGTCTGTCTGTCTGTCTATCTATCATCATCTATCTATCCTTTCTTAAGTGCCGTATGTATGTGTATTTATTTTGTCATTCATTTGTTGCCTTACTAATTAAAAAGGACATCTTTGTAGAGGTTCAAGGGGGCATGGATTCTAGCCAATCAGTGCTGCCCACAGTCAACTTCTGCTGCAAACCTGCAGAACCATTTTGTTTAAGGATCTTGACTCTGGATAGAAAAGGAACAAGGAGATAAAAAACAGTGAAAGCCTTTCCATATCTGCACTGTTGTAAAATTGTTACAACCATCTTTACCCATACATTTCCTTTCATCTTGTGCTCATAACTAGAGGCTCATTCTCTCTTCATTGGGGCTTTTATTGCAGAAGACTTAGCAATGTACTGCACTGACTACCCTGGTAGTCACCGCATCCTGTGAATTTTTGCCCGTGTTCTTCTCTCAGTCTTCCTTCTCATCACCATGTGTGATGATATAACATAGAGATTTGTAATCAATGTTCCCAGCCACGTCAATGGGGGCTACAGCAAACATTTCCTCCACCTAGAGAGAAAGAAATACAGGAAGAGGGTAACAATATGCAGTCACCCATAACTGATCATAGGGTTGCCAATGTTCACATAGGACCCGAAGTTCTCCAGGAAGTAGAACTGCTCTTCAGGCTACAGAGATCTGTTCCCCTGGAGAAAATGGCAGCTTAGGGGGGTGGAATCTATAGCACCACACACCCCTGCTGAGCTCCCTCCCCCCTCAAAACTCCACCTTCTCCAGGCTCCACCCCTAAATCTGCAGGCATTTCCCACCCAAGAGTTGCCAACAGGGCCGGCCTGAGGGTTTTTTGCGCCCTAGGCGGGGCTACCTTCTGGTGCCCCCTCATGCGTGCCCACCAATTACGGGGTTGCCAACCTCCAGGCAGGAAACCACTGTGATAAAATGACAAAGACACATTTAATAAATTCTGTAGACATTTTGCAGTAAAGCAGAGTCCAACTTATTCATTTTCTCAACAGAGCCCAACTTATTCCTTTTCTCTTTTCTCGATGAGTACACCGGTTTTTACACTCATTTCAGCTATCTTCCTCATGAGTAATCTTATAAAGTTGGAAGATGGACTCTGTTGAGAAAATGAATAAGTTGGACTCTGCTTTACTGCAAAATGTCTACAGAATTTATTAAATGTGTCTTTGTCATTTTATCACAGTGGTTTCTTGTTTTGTTGGCATGTATCTGCACACTGTGACCCCTTATTATATCTTTTTTAACCTCCAGGCAGGGCCTGGAGAGAAGGAAGTCACCTTCCTCATGCCCCCTCGCCTTCCTCACCCCTCCCCCACAAAAGAAGCTAAAACCTCCGGGGGCGAAAAGACTGGACTGGACGCCAGGTGAGAAGAGGCCGGAAGGGGCCCGACCACCTTGACACGCCACCCTGTCAATCTGGGGAGAGCTTCACCCCCCAAATCCGAGGCAGGCTCGACCCCCTCGGTGCTGCTTACTGGCCTCAGCAGCTGGCAAACGAGGACAGTGGACTGGATCGAGCGGGCCGCCCCTCTGCAGCCACGCCCGGCTCGCCCGCTGGAGCCAGGCCGGTGCCGCGGAGGAAGGCAGGAAGGCAGGAAGGGAGCTGACGACTGGGCGCTCCTCGTGGCGGGGACAAGCCATTTGCACCCTTTGCCATGACCACGGGCAGGCTGGCTGGCTGGCTGGCTGGTGGGGGTGGGGTGGGGTAGGCGCTCCTGGCTGCTGGGCGCCGCCGCCCCCGTCCTTGCCCCTGCCACGGCAGCAGCAACGCCAGCAGGAGGGAAGCTGGTGGTGAGCCCGGAGGGAAGTGGAGGCGCGGCTGAGGGAGGTGGGTGGCCAGGCGGAGGAGGAGGCCATAGGCTTTTGGCGGGGGTTGGGGGGCTTTGGCAGGGCGGCGGGTCCAGTTTGGTGCCCTAAGGGCTAGCCTGCGCTCTAGGCGAATGCCTAGTTCGCTTAGCGGGTAAGCCGGCCCTGGTTGGCAACCCTGTTTAAAGTTGACATTTTAAGAGGCTTGCAAAAGGAGGATTCCAGTTGTCAGGGAATGGGGATTTTTAGAGGGAATGCAAGGGAAATTCTGGTTATTGGTTCCCCAAGAATGGTTACCTCACCTCCTCAGGAGAGAACTTGTCCGCCTGTGTTAGCAGGAGTTGTTTAAACCTGGAAACCAAATTAGAGTTTAGAATTCACCCAAATTTAAGATTTGTCTTTACTAGACAAACCTGAGTTTCTGTATTCCAGTTGTCCTTCTTTATCAGGGACAAAGCCTCTTTTCTGGTCCCTTTCCCAGACAGATCACTGTGTCAGATTTGTTCCTATTTTAGCTTTTGGGGACGTCTTGTTAAAATGTTGTCACTGTGAGTTCATACAATTGTCATTCCGCCCCCTACTTGAGTTCTCTAGAAGTTAAATCTCTGAGTGGGTACATGGATGCATCTTGTCTTTCGTGTGCATGTTGGCAGATTTGTGCTCATGCACACTAAGGCACCGTGCAATGCCATTTTACGCTCTTCAGCTTCTGAAATATATTTTGAATGATGCCTTAGCATTCAATATATTGCAGGACCATTGCATTTTTTCTGGGTAGTTTTTCAACCAAAAGAAAATACACAGCCTTGGTTTTTAAATCTGTAGAACACAGACTATTATTGAGGAGTAAATGAATACAGCTGAATGTGGAAGAACCTTGACCATGCAATAGCAAGGAGGTGATGGAGATGTCAGAATTACTCTTGGTTGAGAAGGGGGACCAGAGAACTTTGTTCCTGATTTAATCTTTGAAGTATGAACAGGCATGGAAGTAGGCTCACCAACCTCCAGGTGGCACCTGGAGATCTCCCACGATTACTATTGCTCTCCAGAGGGCCAAGATCAGTTCCACTGGAGAAAATGGCTGCCTTGGACTCTATGGCATCATACCCTTCCGAGGTCTCTCCCTTCCCCAAACCCCACCCTTCCCATCCTTCACCACCTAATCTCCAGGTATTTCCCAACCTGGAGCTGGCAACACTAAAATCTCCAGTGATTAAGGAAAGAAATATAGTTTGTGCGGGGTGTGTCGGGGTGTGTGTGTGTGTGTCAGAGCCCAACTGGCTGTCCTAAGGAAGGAGATAGCATTTGTGCTTACTCTTCTTTGTTGACATAACCTGATCCATTGGGGTCAAAGAGCTTGAAGGCAGCAAGGATTGATTCTTCTGGGTCAGTTCCTGTGGAGGAGAAGAGAAAGATTGTTCAGGATGCACTCTCAAACCTTGCCAAGTAACAGAGACCTCTTCTCATCAGGGAATCAGGCTGCCACAGTTGGCTCAGGATGTGGTTTTGAGCCCAAGGTGGGGAGAAACTGTGACTGATGCTGAAGGTCCCCAGGGCAGGCAGATCCCCTACCTTCCAACATTTCAGCACTGAAAAAAAGACGTTTGTAACAATTCCACTATCAGGGCTCTTTTTGTAGAAAAAGCCCAGCAGGAACTCATTAGCATAATAGGCCACACCCAACAGCAGAAACTAATTATCATATTAGGCCACACCCCTGACAGCACAGCTCATTAGCGCATTAGGCCGCACCCCCATGTTACCAGAAGTGGGGTTATCCAGCCACACCCACCTTTTGCTTCTTATTCTGTTTACTTTGTTTGTTGTCAAAACCCAGGGCTTTTTTGTAGCAGGAACTCCTTTGCATGTTAGGCCACACACCCCTAATGTAGCCAATCCTAATGAGTTTCTGCTGTTGGGTGTGGCCTATTATGCTAATGAGTTCCTGCTGGGCGTGGCCAACTTGGGAGCCAGCCGGAACTCCGGTGTCCTGTACTAGTTAGAGTGTTGTTGGACTGGCAGGGTTGCTGAGCTCCATGTAGGGGCTGGGGATCTCCCAGAATTACGACCAATCTCCAGCCTACAAATATCACTTCTCAAGGAGAAAATGACTGCTTTGGAGGGTGGACTCTATTGCATTATGCCCTGCTGAGGTTCCTCCCTACCCTGCCCAAATCTCAGGGAGTTTCCCAACCCAAAATTGGCAACCTTAGTCACTGAGTGATCTGAGGCCTGCCAATCTCTATCAGCCTGACTTACCTCACAGAGTCATTGTGAGGATAAAATGGAGGAGAGGAGAACATTGTAACTTGCTTTGTGTCCCCACTGGGGAGGAAAGTGGGGTATAAATAGCTAAATAGATAAACAAAAACTGTTTCTCCTCTTCTGCTATGTGCTGTTGAAAGCTGCTCACCTAGGGTTGCCAAGTAAAAAACTTACCAAAGCGGGGGACTCCCGGTCGGCGTCTGGAGTTTTCCCTCGGATGACCGTGGCCCCGCCCCCAGCGTGCCCGGCATACCCGCGTCACTTCCGGGTGATGTGCACGTGGGGGTGGAGTTCCCCTCAGGGCCCGATCTGCCGGCGGCAGGGAACGGGCCCCTGGGGCGGGGGTTTCCCCGCCCCCCGGGGGGACTTGGCAAGCCTATGCTCACCATGTGTTCTCTGTCGTATGTGTTCATTCTACAATGACTTGTCTTGAATTTTTAAAAATCAGAAGGGTTGTAAAGTACTGGGTTCACACATGGAGACTTGGACTACGACATGCTAACTAGATGTGTTTATTGTACTTCACAACAAGAGAACACTCACAGCCCGGCAAGGCCCAACAAGGGTGAAAGTTCTGGCCAAAGTAGTAAACTATATTTCCCCTGTGATATGTTGCCAACAGTCTAGAACATGCCACAGCAGCCGCAGCATGAAATGGCAGGTTGTATATTGTGTTTAAGTGTTCAGGCATTTACATCAGGGGTGTCGAACTCATTTGTTATGAGGGCTGGATCTGATATAAATGAGACCGTGTTGGGCCGGGCCATGTATGGCGGGTAGCGGAGATATAAACTTTATAAAGGACACAAACACAAAGGTTTTTTTTACTTAAAATAAAATCATGCTTAAAACATTAGCACTCTTGCAATATTTTGTTTATTTAACAGTGTCTGATAACGGATACCTCTTGCTCTGAATTATTGCATCAAAATGTCTGTGCTGTTGCAATCTTGAGTATGCTGTTCAAGTGTGTATTTGTAAGCTGCAAACCTACGATGACGCAGCAGCAGCAGAACTGGAAGAAGCAGCAGAAGACAGCCAGTTCTACTGTGGGCCTGATAGAAGCCCTCTGGGGGCCTCACCCGGCCCCCGGGCTGCATGTTTGACACCCCTGATTTACATGTTTGTACACTAGATGAGATGTAGTCATCTACCCACTCAGAGAGTTAACTGCTAGAGGCACTAGGGTTCTGACCTGTGAGGAATGATGGCAGCAGGAAACCATACAATGATTTCCTGTGGACTGGACTCTGTCTTGGCAAGGCCCGGGTAGCACTCACTAACTCACCATTCAGTTTCTCTCCAAAGAGGGTTAGAAAGACTGTGAAATTAACTGGCCCTTTCCCTTCCTTCAGCATCTCCTCCAGCTCCTCATCCTTCACATTCATTTTCCCTGTGGAGAAAGCAGGCATTCAGTAAAAACTCCTTTTCCAAATGGGTGAAGCCTTTTATATTTCCTGTCATGTACGATATATTATTACTTCCTGTCATGTACAGTAAGTATAATTCGTCTTGTGACAAATGGATTACAATCTATATCAAAAAATGGAGTTCTGCCACAAAACAAGAGGTTGTAGCAAGACTATTAGCAAATATTGATCCAAATGTGACTCTGACAGTTGCAGACTTTTTGTCTGTGGCATTTAATGGCTTGTGAAATCTGAAATTTTCTCGCCATCTTGGAATGAACTGAATTTTGCTGATATATGCACTGTATATTTTACTGTAGGATTTTAACTTTTAGTTATTTATTGTATGTTCCTTTCTGTTGTAAGCCGCCCTGAGCCCTGCTTGCAGGGAAGGACGGCCTAAAAATTAAATCAAATAAATAAATAAAATAATAAACAAACAAGGTTGTTGTGAGGATAAAATGAAGGGGAGGAGAATGACGTAAGCCACTTTGGGTCCCCAGTGGGGAGAAAGGTTAGATAAGTAAGTAAGTAAGTGCATCCAGCTTAGCTGGGACCAGAATCCGTACTTGAACCTGGAAATCTGCCCCGTACATAGGAAACCCTAACTAGGCCTGTGTATGGCCTGGGTGACTCCATCTTTGTTACATGCTGATGCTTAGTTGACTTGAATCTCGTGAGAAAATGTTGATTGGCTGCTCCCAAGAGAGTTCTCTTTCTCTCTCATGCTTGTTAGCAGTGCTTATCTTCAAAGTCTGTGGTTTCTTCCTCCACTGCAAGCCAGGTGCAAGTCGGCCTGGCTCATCCAAGTGTTTGGGATAGCTTAATCATTCTTTGACTCATAGCCAGCATTTAGGGTATAAGACGTGTAGTTTTAGTCATGCTTCTAGTCTCGAGGTCTGGCTACGTTTCGCTGTTGTGTGTGTGCACGCTCAGCCTGCATTTTCTGTAACTTTGATGCATTATTAAAGATCTTCTTGTAGGTAAACCCAGATCTCTCATATAATTTATTTGGGAATTTCTGATAACCTATGGAGCCATGGGAGAACCATGAGCAAACCTTTCCAATGTTGTGAAGGGGGAAATATCTGTGCAGGATCCCCTGTTCAGATTGGGGCCACAATGCAGAAGAGAAAGGTTTAACCCTTTCCTACCACTATGGGTTTACCAAATGAAGATCCCCCTTCCTGCACTATTATTAGCCCTGAAAAGGAAAAAATATATATACACAAACAATGGTAAGATATCTGTTCTCTTCCAATAATAACAGTCAGTGAGGAGAGTGGGGTACAAATCAAATGAATAAATAAATAAATGTGGATATAAAATATTTAAATTCCTTCTCTTCCCAGTTTCCACAGCCTGAATATGAATTAGTGTCCTGCATAGATCTGTTTGACTTAAAAACCCTGGGAAGATCTGTTCATGGCTCTCCCAGTGTTTTAATTTAGTTAGACCCTGAATATTCCATACCATGTCCTTCAGACCCAACCCTGTTTTCTCCCTGTAGCAGCTAATGATGTGATGATGAAGAAACCTCTGAATTCATACAGAATGCCATTTCCTAACAACTGGACTCACTCACCGAGTTGGCCATAGGTCTCTTTCAAGTCTGATTTGCTGATAATGCCGTCACGGTTCTGATCAATGCAACTGAATGCCTTGGGGAAAGATAAACGTATTCTTTGGAGTTCCGTTCCTTTGCATGATAATGATAGAGATGCACATACACATATATACAAACACAAATATATCCCCATCCTACCCACCCCAGGAATCCATATCTCCTACCAATATATTATGTCCCCACAGGAGAGGGAAAGAAGTTGTTCTATGTCATAACTCTATTCCTTGACTTCCAAATAGGAATGTTTTTACAGCTTCCAGAGGTTGTCCTACTATAGCTATCCTAGTTCCAGTCCCCCCGCCAAAAACACACATATACACTTTACTCTGATCATTTTGAAAAGAACACAGTCAAGCCATCTGGAAGGATTGGTGCACATTGTCCTACTCTGGAAAAGTCCCACCCACATGAACACCATTTCCTTGTGGTCGGTACGTTGTGGGTGCCATTTTCACAGTTTTTTTTCTTTGCCATGCCAGCAGACAGGTTTTTGAGGGCTTTTAAAATCAACAATTGCAATACTGCTGTACTGTCTGTTGCTGCTATTGTAATACTGTCAAGCCTGTTATTAATTCTAGTCCAGTAATTTCCTGTTGGAGTCTCCCTTTGAAGTTCCTTTGTTGAAGAATATTTTCTTTCAGGCCAGCAAACTGAAATGTTTTCCAAAATGTTTCTGAATGATACTATTTTATCAGCCTCAATGACACCATTATTTGCAGAATACCCTTTACCACATTGGACTGTAAGTTTTTTTCTTAGTCCCAAAAGTATTTTGAGTATCCCCACCCCCAGGCCCCCAAATACCTTGGATCACAAAACTGTATGTGCTTGTGGGGAGGGGGGAATTTTGACTTACATGTGCAACCCAGTTTTGCTTCTCTCCTGTCTAACCTTCCTCCATGGGTTGCAGAGGGGCAAAAAGAACTTACCTTTGTGATGCTGCATGCACATTAGCACACTTGCACAACACCCACTTGTGCTATGGATTCTTGGGATGCTAACATTACAAGCACAATAGCCAAGGGCCCATTTTAAAAAGATGTTAGGTCATGCAACATCGCACGGTTAAGGTCTTCAGGCCCACTGGTGGTGGTGTATTTAAGTCCTGTCTAAGGACAAATTCCAATAGCTCTTTTTATGTGGTAATGTCACCACATGTCTTTCCTTCACCACAGGTCATTCCGCAACTTGTGCTGCTGAAAGCTAGAGCTTCTGGGACATTACACAGAGCATCCAGGCTGGCGGACAGAAATAATTCTTCACTCAACAAGTAATTAAATTTTGACATTCACTACCAGTGTGAATGTAGTGGTGGCCGCTACGTAGATGGCTTTAAAAGGGAATTAGATAGACCCATGGAAGATTAGTCCATCAATGGATACTAGCCATGATGACTAAAGGGAACTTCTGCACCCAGGTACAGTAAATATCTGAGCCAGAGTATGTTGTAGTGCTTAGAGTGTTGAGCTAGGATCTGAAAGACCAGATTCAAATCCCCATTCTGGCATGGAAGCTTGCTGTGTGACCAAGGGCCAGTCATACACTTTCATCCTAACCAACCTCATAGGGTTGTTGTACACACACACACACACACACACACACACAAGTACTGGGAGGCAACATCAGGTGATGCTTTGGCCTCTAAGCCCTGTTTGTGGAACCTCCAGGGCATCCTGGTTGGCCACTGTGATAGAGGATGCTGGATTTGATGAACCACTGGCCTGATCCAGCATGACACCTCATACGTTCTTATTAAGGTTGACAGATCCCTCGTGGCAACCGGCAAGGGATGGGGAGAACTTACCAAGAGTGGGAGGGGGACCCAGCCAACTTTGCAGTGCCATGTCTACATCACTTCCGACGTGACCCGGAAGTGATGTCATCATGCAGCAATGTAGGGACGATGCTTTAGTTTTCAGGCAAAAACTACAGTAAATTTGGCCTCTACCATAGAGTTATTGCTCAAATACCAGAGTGTCACCCTGACAGCACTGATGTGATGAGATCACTTCCAGGTCATGCTAGAAGTGACATAGACACATTGTTGGAATGTCAACTGGGCCTCGCTCTTTTTCCAGGTAAATCCCCCCTGCCAGCCCCCCCTGATTGGCGGCGGGACAGTGGGACCTGGCAGTGGAGGACCTCTGCCTCCACTGGGGGGTCTGGCTTCTATTACCTTTCATTTTAGAAATAACCTACTGGTAAATGACCCCCCTAAGAATCCACCTTTGTCAAAGCCTCTCATTGGATGCATTCTGAATTAATTTCCTCCGCGTTCTGCTTAAAACTGGAGAACAGGCCTCGGCCTACGACTCCCTCACCTCCTTGAACTCCTGGATCTGTGACTGCTCAAACATGGAGAAGACATTGGAAGAGCCCCGCTGCTGACGCTTTGCAGCTGCTTTGCTTCGAGTCCCAGCTTTTCTGCTGGCCTAGGGGAGAAAAGTCACTGATTAAGGCATTGGAGATTCTGTTGTCCTGAATCCTAGCCAGTCAACATGAAAGGGATCTTGGCGTTGTAACTCAAAAGATGCATCCCTTATCTTGGAGTGAGCAACTCAGCATGCCTGGACATTGGAGGGCGCTACATCAGTCTAAGCGTGTCTAGGTGTCATCTCCTTGAATGGGATGCCTCTCTTTGTCTTAACCTGGGAGCTGCCCTCTGACCCCCTCCTCTCTCTCCTTTTGTCCTCCTTCCATAGAGACACACATCTCTGCAGGACTCCTGTAGATACATTGCCCTCATATTCCCATACACATGATGCTGGACAAGCGGGCCGTTTGTGATAGGGAGAGTACTCTTGATTAGGCTTCTTTCTCTTCTTTTGACTGCAACTTGAATGTGAATGGGATGTACTTGAATAAATGTAAGTTATTACCTTCTGTGATGTACTTCTTGGGAGATTTATTTATTGCACTCAGTATCATGCTTCTATGACTGGGCAAAACTCTGCTATATTAACCAGTTATTCCAATACCTTAAACATATGCTTTGGTAGCATCCAGTTATTCAGTTTTTCTGGAAAGAAGTTATTACTCAAATCCAGGGGTCATTGGGGGGGGGGGATGCGGGGGGACGCCATCCCCCCGGGTGAGGTGCGGGAGGGCGGGGCCTGGAGCTCCCTGCTGGTGCCTGCTGGAGGTCGCCGCCGGCTGTGGGGAGGACACACTTCCGGTGATGTCAGGGGGTGTGGCATATGCTAATGAGTTATGCTAATGAGTCCCCCTAGCTCTTTTTCTACGAAATGACCCCTGCTCAAATCAATTTCGTGTTATAACAAGAAGTGATTTTTGAGGATGGTTATGTACTTTCAACGATCTGCCCGTCTCTTGGAGGCTAACCAATGATCAACAAAAATGGACCCTCTATGTTTTCTTAAAAGACATATTTCTGCATTGGAAAGATAAAAGCGCATCTCCGGTAAATCAATGGACTGAAGACGTTAGAACTCCATCAATATTTGAACGCACAGCATATAGACGACAATTGTGTATGGACTTATTTTTAGATATTTGGAAACTGTTTACAGAATCTTATGTGTAGATACACTGCCACTGTTGTTACATATTTTTGTTATATATTTTTTTCATTTTTTAAACTTTATTTAGTTGTTGGATTTTAAGTATTTTCCCTTGTTCTTTTTTCTTTTCTTTTTTTAAAGAAAGGGGTTTTTAAAAAAAAGAAAAAAAGAGAGATCTTGTCATCCCATGGGGGAGGCTTACCATGAGCTGGCACAAAGAAATAGAGTCTAAAAGGCCTTTTCTAATCTAGACGGAACCCAAATAAATGCTACCGAGATAAAGCAGAATAGCCTTTTCTCCCTCTCAAAATAATTTGAACTTGGAAATACCCTACGGTGGCCCTGGTCACACTGGGGGGAAAGGCATGGTCAAAGTGCGTTTTTTTTTTGAGTCGCATCAAAAGAGAAATGCGGTGGCGGGATCAGACAGATCCCCCCAGCTGCTGTGCAGGTCCTCCCCGGCATGATCAGATGCCAGGAGGAAGCCACGGACCGGAGAGCGAGGCAAGCCCACTGCGCATGCGTGTGCATGCGCAGTTCGGCAGGACCTCGCATGCTGCGGGAGAGACAGGTGCACCGGTGATCAGACGGCCGTCCCTGCAGCAGATTTTCCAGTAAGTACTAGTGTTTTCTAGGGTTTTTTTCAATCCGCAACCTCGGCCGGAAGAGATGGATCAGGGACGGGTGCACGCCACTTCCCAGATGTTGCGGTGTGATCGTGCCTGCTTGATGCGCCCCCAATCCGTCCCTCTTGCGGATGAAAGCCTCCCGTGTGACCAGGGCCGGTTTTATTTGGGCATTTTTACTCTGCTTTCCCTCATTCCAAAGGAGGCCCAATGATGTTGATAAGCAGTAAATCTGGGACAGACAAAACAAAATATTTCATCTCTTGATGAAGTTTACGGAACTCATTCCCACAAGGTAAAGTGGTAGTGCCTGGCTTAGACAGCTTTTAAAAGACAATAGCCAGATTTGTGGAGGAAGGGTCTGTGGAGATAATCAGATCCTTCCATTGAATTGGACTGGTTATTCATAAATTATATCTGAATAGTAATGAACTATCAGAGCAATCTTAAGCATAAGTAAGTCCTGTTTTATTCCATGAGGCTTACTCCCAAGAAAGTATGTATTTAGGATTGCTGCCTGTATCTAAATAGGCAAGTTTAACAAACGTAATCCAACTCTAGACTGAAACAGTAATAATTTCTTTATATAATGGTCTCTGTAGCCTATTGAGGAATAGATATTCAGCAGAACAGGTCAGTTGGTTGTTCATCTTGTACTAGTGCAGCTATTTAAACTATTGCTGCTTTATGTTTGGACTTCATTAATGTTAATATCATAAGAGCCAGTTTGGTGTAGTGGTTAAGTGCACGGACTCTAATCTGGGAGAACCGGGTTTGATTCCCCACTCCTCCACTTGCACCTGGCTGGATGACCTTGGGCAAGCCATAGTTCTGATAAGAGCTGTTCTTGAAAAAGAGCAGTTTCTGTCAAGAGCTCTCTCAGCCCCACCTACCTCACAGGGTATCTGTTGTGGGACGGGGAAGGGAAAAGGAGTTTGTAAGCCGCTCTGAGACACCTTTGTGTAGTGAAGGGCGGGGTATAAATCCAATCTCTTCTCTTCTTCTTTATAGTTTTCTCAGTTGATTAAAAATAATCCAGTAGTTTAAGAAATTAGTGTTCTAACTCTGCTGCATTTTTAAGATAACCCAATTTTCCATCACCAAAATACTATCCTGCTCAGAATCCTAAAATTATTTAATGCACGTAAGAGAAGTAGTGAAAGCCAACAACCCAAATGAATTTGTTGGAACACCCCTAAATACAGTTGATAGATGATCTCCATTACTGAATGAGAGCCAATGCGGTGTGGTGGTTAGAGCGTAAGACTAAATGTGGGAAGAACCTGGATCAAATTCCCACACAGCTATAAAGCTCACTGGGTGACCTTGGACCAGTCACTCTGTCTCTGCTTAACCTACCTCACAGGGTTGTTGTATGAATAAAACAGAGGAGTGGAAAGCCATGTAAAAATGTAACAGAGATGGATAGACAGATACACATTCATTTTGCATCAGCACCTTTACACATAATTTTTAAAAATCCCATACACTGAAATCTCAGAGCAGCTAGACACGCAGGGCAATCCTCAACAGAGTGGCACCCGTTTAAGTCCATTGAAATCAATGGGCTGAGACTGGTGTAACTGTTCAGGATTGCGCTTGCAGTCACATAGTGATTGTATTAGATCTGCGGCAGAGAGCCAGGAGAGAGAGGTAGATGAAGTCACTCTCACGCACCTGCTGCTGGAACGGCTGGGTTGTTACTTCTCCCTCTTTCCAGAGGAACTAAATGTTCTTCATATGTGGGAGGGTTTTTGCCTGTCTGTTTTTTGTTTCTGGGTATTTTTTTTTGTTTGTTCAATAGTACAACATTCTGTTTTTCAATCTGTTCTCCTTTCACCCCACCCATGTCTCTTCTCTCAGGTCCATTTATTTTGTGCTTGCTGTGTTAAGATTTCGAGAATTATTCCCCCCCTTTTGAAATGGAATTTGTGGCATTGTACAAAAGTAGTCAACTGCTTTGAGGACTCTGCTCAAAAAGCAGGATGCAAATCTAATCAATGATATGTAAATAAACAGTAGTATGTCACAGAGTATGTATTAATCAGGAAACATTTGGGAGGCGTGACATAGTGGGGACATCACACGACCTACGGGATTATCAGTTCCCTCAGAATCAAAGTACAAGATCAGGGTCACTTGAGTATGCTGATTTATTTTAATTGATGCTAGTTTTAAATGGAGTCGTTGTTTAGTGAAGGCAAAATGGACAGGAAGGAAAAAGGATGCAAGGAAACAACGCCAGAACAAGAACAAACTTTGGGCACTGTTTCTCCTGGATCTCCAAAGCTGTCTCCCGCGGATAAGAAGGACCCTTCCCTATCACCATCTGGTCCGAAATGTAGGACAATCTTTCCCCAATCCTTTCTTCCTTGCATGAAGATGGAACCATTGCTCTCTGCTGTAGAGAGAGACTAAACAGAGGGATCCATACATCCTATGCCTTTTTCACTGCCTTCCACTCTGTGGGAGACAGCCGTGGTTCAGTCTTCATGCAGGGTTGCCCAAAAGCCTGGAGGAAATTTGCAAAAGCAGAGGGGACTGGGTACTCACCATCTTGGAAGTCCTGTAGAACAAAGAAATTCTGGAAGGTGTCAACTGGAGGCTTGAGCTATATCCCTCGGCTTATCTCTCGGTGAGCTAAATCAGGAACGAGGCAGCAGGAGAGAGCCAAACTTGGCAGTCCTCGCTTTGATACCGTAAAGAGTGATAAAGGCCTGGGTGATAGTGCCACATTCCAGGTTTTGTACACGGGGGAAACTGCAGCTTCACTGAGCTGAACCATCCCTTCCAAACCTGATTGTCAGAATCAGAACTATTGGTTTTCTGCACTAACCAGGCCGGCAACTCAGGTGGGAATGAACTGCAAGGGGGTATTGCTTTCCTGTAAATATTTTTTGCTTCCTTCTCCACCATGCTTCATGGAAATAAAATACATACCAGCAGTCTGGTCCTATGCGCAGCTAAATCCTTTGAAGTCAATTGTCCTACTACATGCTCCTAACTGTGTATGGGAACTGTGATCCCCCCCCCCCCCACCAATGGCCCCAGTCCCATGAATGTTTGTTCCTATTCCTCTTCTTCTGGCTGTGCTGCCCCCCTGTCCTATTTAAAATGGCTCTCATCAGAAAGGAAACATCTGTTACCGTGACATATTATTAGGGTTGCCAGCTCTGGGTTGGGAAATACCTGGAGATTTCAGGGGGAGGGACTTCAATAGGATACAATCCCATTGAGTCCACCCTCCAAAGTAGCCATTTTCTCCAGGGGAACTGATCTTGGTAGTCTGGCGAGCCACTGTAAGAACAGGAGCTCTCCAGGTGCTGCCCCGAGGTTGGCAACCCTACAAGAAGAGATGTGGAATCATTTTTCTTTTTAACATCTCAGTTCCACTGAACTCCAGAGAATGCACATCAGAGCTCTGATATCTGTAGTATTTTTAATCCTCATCTGGCTATGCTAACGAGGAATATATGGCTGGGTAGAATTACCCAGGTGCGGTGGCTCAAAGTGGTTAAGACGCTGCAGGCTGTGGAAGGTCAGTAGTTCAGCAGTTCAAGGCCCGAGTTGCCGCATGACGGAGTGAGCTCCCGTCTCTAGTTCCAGCTCCTGCCAACCTAACAGTTCGAAAGCAAGAAATGGCAAGTAGATAAATAGGTACCACTTTGGTGGGAAGGTAACAGCGTTCCGTGCGCCTTGGTGTTTAGTCATGCTGGCCACATGACCACGGAAACGTCTTCGGACAGCGCTGGCTCTTCGGCTTTGAAATGGAGATGAGCACCGCAACCCTAGAGTCGGACTCAACTGGCTTTTGAGCAAGGAAAACCTTTACCTTTACTAGAATTAATCTGGGGTTATTTGAGATTTGTGGTGTATATTTAACAAGAGTACTGAATTTATTTCAAATTCATTTGAATTTATTTGAAATGGCATTTGTTGCTGCTATTTTATAGTCATTTTATACATGGCACAGGGTGGCACAGGAACTTTGTACATCCACACAGGAGAATCTACTGATTGTTTTAGCTGCTGTAACTTGTTACAGCAGCAGGAAGGTGGAAGAAGTTACAGTCACCAGAATTTTTCACTTCATACAAGTATTAACAACACAGGAGTTGGATCTCATACAGAATCAGGAAACAAATGAAAAAATGGCATTTAATGTTTATGTGCATATATGTTGATATGGTACAGACTGGATATCCCCGTTTATAGTTATGAGTATTTTTTTCTGCTCTTTTAGTGCTTCTTGCTTTATAAAATCTTTATTCTTGCTTTAGTGCAAATACTTTTTATTGGTGGAAGAAGCAGCTATGGATACCAGCCCAAATATGAGGAAGGAAAAAAATTAAATGGGGATGTAGCTCTCTTAATCTAAACAGATTGTCTCTGTGTGTCTATACCAGATGCTGCTTATTACAAAAGCGTCACCAAAAGACTAGGGTGACTTCAGAGTCACTACTAGCTCAGTCGTTTGGCTGGTGAGACTTGGGTTCAAATTCAGCCTTAACCATCACACAGATGTTATCTTGGGAAATGTAATGTTGCTCTGCCAAACTTGCCTGCCAGCACAGTGCAATATTAAAATGGGATTAGCCCTGTGTATGGTACTCTGAGCTCTGTGAATGCAGGGTGGCTTGTGATAAAGTATGCCAATGCCAAGCAGCATACTTGGCTCTCAGACTGCAGCCTTAGGGAGTGAGGGGGAGCATCCACACAACATTCTCCTCCATTCATCCACATTCTAGAATATCATCTGCTTTGGTATGATCTTTCCTGAAAGCCTGAAGTCCAAGTAGGTTTGCATGCTATATGAATAGAAAGGTGCAGATTTTTGAAACTCCCCATGCCCATCGACACTATTTTGCAGCAGGTCATCTCCTCCGTTACTATTTCTCTGCCTTTTGTGCCACCAGGGGCCTTTTTATCGGCTTAACAAATCAGTAGTTGCTATAGAGTTATAACAATTTTCTTATACAGGAACTACCAATATTTTAGAAGGTGGCAGGAAGGTTTCCAATGACATTGGGGAGGAGGGGAAAGGAAGTTTCGGGGGGATGGTGGAGAAAAATATGTAGAATCCTCCCATGTGGATGCTCCGTTTCCACTGCGAATGTCTCTGCATTTATAGCAGAGCGACTGCACAACAGGGAATCGTTGCCACGCAAAAACAACCTGTGTATTTACCTTCAGCATCATTCTTACCACTGCTTTCTCCGTAATTTGGCGTGCTGATTTCTACTGCGAAATATTTTGCTTTGTCCTTAGGCAAACCTTGTTTCTTGCCCTGTAACTTTTACAGCATGTTGTACTTCATACTGTAGCAAGACTTGATCAATAAGATAAGGCACAAGAAGGACAAGTGGTACAATATATTTTAAAAAATTTATTCTTAATATTTTTTAATACAAAATGCTCCTGCAGGATGGCGGGAGGCACAGGGGGGGGGGAAAGACATTATTGCAGTAAGAAGGATATCAGAGTCAAATAACAGTATGTCCTGAAATCAGGATTCTGAAGGATCTGCCACGGGGCAGATGTTACATTTCATAAATAGAATTCTGCATGGTTTGGGTTGTTGTTTTTTTGTCTTTGTCTTGGTGAGTATATGTAAATGGCCAGCACAGATCTGTTTGTACTTATTGCTGGGAAATAAATGGGTTTCCTTAGCCTTTTTCAAACGTTTGGTTTTGGCATTCCACTTGCACATAGCAGGAGTGTGCATGAGTCATTCCCCCGGTACATGCAGTCATCATTTTCTAGCCAAAGAATGGGATACCACATATGCCTTTTCTCTGTGTGTACAGCTTTGGCATGTGCAAACACGTTCCCTAAAAATCTGGGGTCCCACTTGTGCATACGGAAGCTGGACAGGCAGTCGAAAGACATGTGCTGCTCCATTCACACAGGTGTGCACTCCCGTTACATGGGGTCGGTGTGCCAAAACCAAATGTCTGAAAATGGCCGGTGTGTGTACAGATCTTGTGTGCCAAAATGAGCAAAATGCAACGGGAATAGGGTGGCAGAATCATAAGATGGCATAAAGCAAAATGAAGTGGGAATGAAGCGGGAGAGTCATAAGATGGCAAAGTGGACTAGATCACTTCAGAATTCCTGATGTTAAAAAGCCCTACCTCCCTGCAGCCAGAAAACTCGCATAGCAGGGAGAGGGCTGGGTAGAACTTTTCTCCCCCGCCCCCCGTATGCTAGTTTCTTTGTGTTTTTTAATTTGCAGAGTTTTTTTAACAAGAGGAAACAGTCTTGCAACCTCTCCTTGCAGTATGGTACTACATATTCCACCACCACATTCCGCTGCATATGAAACCCAGTGATAAGCCTTATGATGTAGTCCAATGATCAGTTAAAGTGCATGGCAGCTGCTTTTTATCTTTCACTGTCAGTCCAGCTATAAATGGATGCTAGGCAGCCTTGTTTAAGTGTTACCAACTCTGGAGATTTGGGAGCTGTAGCTGGAGAGGGGTTTCCGTTTCTCCGAAACTTTGTGGCATACTGTCTACCTTTTGAAAGCTGCTGTTTTCTCCTGGGAACTGATCCCTGTAGTCTGGAGATCAGTTGTAATTCTAGGAGAACCCCAGCCCTCACCTGGAGGTTGGCAACCCTAGCTGATATATCTTTTTCTTTCAGTCGTTTGAAATGAGTACTTCGGTGAAATGAGTACTTCGGTGACATGTCTTTCAAAGGAATAAACGAAAAAATAAAAAGCAAAATGCTCAACAAAAGTTTAGGCATGTCTAGGAGCAGACTTTCTAAAATTTGCCCCCTTTTAGTTTTAAGGGTTAGCCCACACGCGATGCTGGAGCAGAGGGAATACTCAGCCTCTAAAGGCTATTTAAAAATATAATAAAGAAGAAATTAGGCCTATGATAAAAGATCACAAAATGGCATGAAGGCCGTTGCGTGGTTCCTCACTGGTGATGTCACTGATTGTCGAATCAGTGCCAATTACACTTGGGCAAACACATTCCACTTGACACTTGCCGTAGCAGTGGCCGCACCAGCTAATGGGCAAAATATTACGGCACAACTTCTAGAGAATATGGCATCCCTGCAACAAAAGCCCTATCTTCAGGAAAGGCATTTGAATCACCCAAAGTAGACAAGTAATAATTGTCGAGGTATGATATCTGAAAAGCCTGAAGAAATGCAACATCAGAAAAGAGACATCTTTTCCAAGGCCTATATGTGAAGCAGCTTCAAAGTCATCCCTCCAATCACAGATGTAAGGAGAACATATCTTTCTCAGGATAAGCCAATTCACTCAATATATACACTCAAGCGCAAAATGGCAGGATTCAATTACTGCTTTACGGGGTTTTATTAACAGTGCCATATTGACACATTATGCTGGTCGCATGATTTATTATTGTGTGATCCATGAACCTGCCCAGAAATGATGGGGCACCAGACACTCCACACTTGTGTGTGAACCTTCTAGGAAGATAAATTCACTCCATTGTCATTACCACAGAGAAGTTGCTTGCCTCAGTGAAGATGCCGCTTTTCAATATCTCACGGTTGGACATATGGTCCAGTCTTTGCTGGATCTCCTTAGGTCTACTGACTGTGAGATCTGAACTTGGATTTCTGCAGGGAGCTGTGTGGGGTACATTTCTCAGCTTCTAGCATTAGAAAATTGAAGAGGAATCAGGCCAGGGTGAGGAATGTCCAGCAGATCTCTCTAGGTCAGGGACACCCACCTTGTTGACCCTGTGGACAATTTTGGAATTTTAACATCGCTGCCATAGGAAGCAGGTATGCTGCCAATCACAAAATGGCTGCTTTGGGAGCGGGAGTCAATCAGAAAATATTAGCAGGTTCCAAGCCAAGTGACCTCCTATGATGGAGATACCTGTTCCAAATAGGAGCTCCCTGTGGACACAGAGATTATGATGGCTCTTGGGCTCTTTTGAAGCACCGTCTACGATACTGTGATGGAGAAAAGCTAGGACTGACATTTACTTTGGGGAAGAGATGCTTTGGGAAAAAAGAAAGTGGATACCGTAAAACACACTGGCAGACTCTGCTGCACCCTAGGGCAACATGTTTTTTGCTTGCTCTCTCTGTGACCATATTAGGTTGCATGTTTCCTCTGAATTAATGAGAATCAATTTTTCCACAATCTATATATTGTCCTGACTATGGGGCTAACCAATCGAATAAGAGGCAATATGTAAACCAAGGTGTAAGCTTTGTTTTGTGTTTGATACCAACATCTGGAGAGTTGGGCAATGATCAGAAGTGAACCATTTCAGCTGAAGAGTTCCTCCGCTTGAGAGTATATTACTTTGGGCTCATGATCACAGAAGAATTTAAGGAACAGCCTGGTGAAAACATCAAAAATCTCAGAAGCAGGAAGGAAATTAAGGAGGTCTACTCAGTATCCTTCCCTGCCACTGCTGATCATTCTGCCACCAATAATGGATAGGCACAAAATATGAATTCCCTCCTGAACCTAATTTGTTGAGGGAGAAATAGTATCCGATTGTTTAGGCCAACTGGATTCAGTCTAGCCCAGAACCCTTCTTTTGAGCATATCAGAAAAGGAAACAAACAAACGCATATTAACTCCTCATCCTTCAACCCCGCCCTACCGTCAGACTAAATGAAATTGTTCATTGCATACTCTGAAATTCCAGACCTCACAATAGTGGAGAAGATTTTAAGAACAGAAAGGAGAGGCTGCAATTGGCATGGTTATTGTATAGTCTACAGGTAGAGGTTAGGGGTGGAGGAACCCAGTATCACTCTATCCCCCTCCCTCCCCCCCAGAGAAACCTTTCTTCTGCTGTTTGTGCCCTCAGCCTGGCACTGGATGGAGGCACTGCCCAGGTGGGGTGGGTGTGTTGGCTTCCCTTTCAATGGTCCTTCGCCAGCGAAGCTTCACTGGCCCATCATGCAGGCCATTTTGCACGCTACAGCAGAGATGAGAGCCGCTCCCCGCCCGCTGCCTTCCTCGGATTGCAGGAAAGTGATATCGCAGCCCGGCGTGAGTTGTCTGACGGCTGCATGGAACCGATCTTTGAAGCTGAACCAAAGAAAAGGGGGAAGGAAAGGAAGACTGTCAATGCCTGAGCATTTGCTATTTTGTGCCATTGTTTTCAAGCAGCGGTAGCTTGCTTCCACTCTGGCAGTAAATTCCTTTGCTTGTGTGCTTTTTAGAGTAAATTACTGCTGTTCGTCCCTGTTTTGGAACAGACCCAGGGGGAAAAAAACAGTAGATATTTATACCCCACTGGGGACCCAAAGCAGCATCCAACATGGTTCTTCCCTCTTCCGTTACATCCTCACAACAACCCTGTGAGGCAGGTGAGGCTGAGAAAGAGCGACTGACCCAAGATCACCCAGTGACTTTCCATGGCAGAGTGAAGTTTCAAACCTTGGTCTCCCAGATCCTAGTCTGGCATTCTAATCACCACACTACACTGGCGCTCCAGTATCACACCTCGTCTTACATCATTATAACAAATTGATAGCCCTGTATAAGGATCTGACTAATCAATGACTTTCAGTTATTTATTTTCAACACATACCCTGTCCCTCTACCAAAGAAATGACACTCAGGATGGCTTATACAATCTAAAATAATAAAATACAAGAGTCCTGTTTTTTTTAAAAAAAAAAAATTGAGAACCACAAACCAGTAAACTAGCAATGAGTTGTTTAAAAGGGGCAAGTAGAATAGTTATAAAACTCATGATGTTTCCAGGAGATCTAAGCAAGTAATGAAATCTTGTAGTCACTTAACTTAGACATAAGAACACGCAGATAAAGCTGCCGAGCCCTTGGTCTATCAGGGTTAGTACTGCCTGGTTTGACTGACAGCTGTTTTCCAGGGTCTCAGGTCTTTTACATCACCTATTGCCTTGATCCTTTTAACTAGAGATGCTGGGGATTGAACCTGAGACCTTCTGTATGTGTCTGTGTGTGTGTTAAGTGCAGGGCTATTTTTGGGCAGGAACGCACAGGAACGGAGTTCCGGCTGGCTCCCAAGTTGGCCACGCCCAGCAGGAACTCATTAGCATAATAGGTCACACCCGACAGCAGAAACTCATTAGGATTGGCTGCATTAGGGGTGTGTGGCCTAACATGCAAAGGAGTCCCTGCTACAAAAAAAGGCCGTGGGTTTTGACAACAAACAAGGTAAACAGAATAACAAGCAAAAGGTGGGTGTGGCTGGATGACCACACGTCTGGTAACATGTGGGTGTGGCCTAATGTGCTAATGAGCTGTGCTGTCAGGGGTGTGGCCCAATATACTAATGAGTTCCTGCTGGGCTTTTTCTACAAAAGGTTAAGTGTCATCAGGTCACATTCCAACCTATGGCAACTCTATGAATAAATGACCTCCAAAAAGTCCTCTCATTAACAGCTTTCGCTCAGGTCTTGCAAACGAAAGGTTGTGGCTTTCTTTCTAGAGTCAATCGATCTCATGTTGGGTCTTCCTCTTTTCTTGCTCCCTTCAGCTTTTCCCTGCATTATTGTCTTTTCCAGTGACTCTCGTCTTCTCATAATGTGACCAAATACAATAGCCTCAGTTTCATCATTTTAGCTTCTAGAGAGAGTTCAGGCTCGATCTAGAACCCACCTTTTTGTCTTTTTATACTAACTTAAAACAAATTAAGTGCCGAGGTTTGGTTGGATCATACTTTAAGTGACTTTCCCCATGTTTCTGGTATCTCTACATAGTATTCTATCAGTAGTCCGGAAAACTGCCATGTGGACGTGTCCTGAGTGGTGTCCAAGAACCCGCTTTAAGGAGCGCATGCTTTCGCTTTACCACAGGCACCAAGCACGGACTCAGGGAGTTTCCTCTTCCTGCCATTGTTTGTCATCTCCTGTGTAGCAGCAGAAACTCTGCTTTTAGCACAGCACGGTGCTGGCATGTAAAAGATGATACTATTTGGCAAAGCTCAAGATAAACATGAGTGAATCTCTCCTGATCTCCCCGACAGCCCTTTTAAACTGCTTGGAGAAAGGCCAACCCAAATGCTGCATGCAAACACACATTCGATTAACCTTGCCACTTTCCTGCAACTCCCCTCCCTCCAGATGCTTTTAACCTCCACAGGGTTCTGGGCTCCATTTGTAAAGGTAAACATTTGTCGCCAAGGGGGTGAGTGGGGGGGGGGGGGGTGGAGCTGCAGTTGAAAAGCAGAGAGCAGGGAAAGCACTAAACCCCTCTTTTCTGTCCCTCCTTGCAGCTGAAAATCACAAACACTGCCTTCTGCCTAGACAAACCATCAGAGTTCAATGCACGCATTTGTGTGTTAATGTTTAGCTATGGTTTCCCCTTGTATGGCCGTGGCCCCGCCCCCAGGATGCCCAGCATGCCTGGGTCCCTTCCGGGTGACGCGCGCGTGCACACACCTGACGCCGGCCGGGAGCCCCCTGCTCCCGGCGAAGAATCACTTGGCAACCCTAAAGATTACCCACTTCTCAACCCTTCCCCCAAGGTCAGGCAATCCATATCACAGTGGGCTATGAACAGAGAGCAGGCACACCACACAAAGAGGGCTGTGGAAATAGGGCGCAACCTGGGAAATAACCAATGTTCCCTCTAAGCTGCGGAGTCTTGTGAGCAAGAATTCTCCTTTGTGAGCTACTGTCATTAAAGTTGTGAGCGAGCGACTTGACTACTGCATAAACTAGCTTGCTCTGGAGCCGTCCTTCCTGAGCTAAGACAAAAACGTGTGAGCTGGAGGCTAAAAAACTGTGAGCTGGCTCACACCAACTCAGCTTAGAGGGAACACTGGAAATAACATGTCACAACAGAAGGGAAAAACCCAATAATAATTCGTAAGTTCCCTAGCTAAAAAGATTTCCCATTATGGCCCTCTGTCAGGCCATGGCTTTCCAAAGGAAATATGCCATGCTAGTAGTGTCAGCTAGCTGCCATTGTCATTCCGGTTCCTGTTCAGTCTTCTTCTTTCCCCCCCCCCTCGTTCCTAGTTTCCTTGAGTTATGTTTTGTAGTCAGCAGAACTCGCCAAGGTCGTGCAGCTGGTAGGAGGAGGAAAGCTTCGCCTAGAGTGTTTTGGGTATTTAGCCTGTGTTGATATTGTAGAACTGTTACATTCCCATGCAATGGGCGCGAATTGTATGTTCTATTCCCGCCAGCGGGAAATGGGCTCATTGGTCCTGACCTGGTTCAAATGTCTATATTATGCCTTCCCTGGTCACCTGTAGTTATTCCTAACAATGTCCTGTTCTGGTTAAACCAACGCTTTGAAATAAACCTTGCTTTGTTCTTAAACGTGGAGTTATTTTGAATGTTTGGGATCCAACAGCCAGTTAGTAGGCTGTCTTGATGGCAGGACTCTGATGTCCCAGAGGGAGGGGGAATACCTTTCTTGACTCCAGTAGCGGCCTCAAGGAAAGCCCCTAAATAATAATAATTTAAAGCATACCCTCATACAGTATCTTCATATAATCGCCCAGGTTTGTCTTCAATCTAGCAGTTGCCTTCACAACTGTTACAGGAAGTCCCTTATAAATACTTAACCCTTCTAACAGTTAAATGCTGGATGAACCATTCTCGACTCACTTGTTCCCAAGGCTACGCAGGCCTCACCTGGGGTGGAGCTTGTAGACAGAGCCATCCACTCCAACGGTAATCTTCAACGTCTCCTCACACCTGCTCTTCCTCATGCGATTAATGACACCAGCCAGCCCGGCTGAACACATCTGCGCAGCCCGTGTGGAAACACTCTCACATGCCATACGAACAATGTCACACTCCGTTACCGAAGACATCACCCCAAAGGAATTCAGGATGTTGTAGATCTGCTTGTGATCGCCAGGGTCGCTGGAAATGACAAATTTAATTACTCTCAGCCGTGTTACAATGGTGGTGGTTAACTTGGTTATCTGCCCATGCCTCGCTGGAGAATTGATCACAGTCAATCCGCACCGTTGGTCTTATATTAAAAGAATGTTACATCATGCTTGCAGACAACATGACATAGCTGGAGCAGACACTGATGCTGTTTGTGACAGGAGACTAATAATTGTCTGTCGATGTTACAGCTCCTTTAAGTTTCCCCACTTGGTGGAGTTCACCGTGTTCATATGCTGTAGCTCACCACTTGTTTGGCTACTTTTCATCTTGCCACCACAGGCTGCTTTTTTTGCCCACTGGGCACGGAGGTCTGCCAGTCCATGTGATGAGCCATTGTCCATGAACATCACTATTGTTCATGAACATCAGCTAGTATTGCTTCTACATGGCCTCCATAACATGGGCACAGGCGGTAACAGCCACTGTTTTTACGATGCTTTCAAGACATCTGTTATTTGAGGCCTCATTTTCTACTTGTTGAGATTCAGTTTTCCTTATCCTGTCCCAGCTGTCGTGCCAACTGTGAGAACTAGAATTGTTCTTTCCTTCAAGTACAAAATTAAGATTCCCAGCATGCTGGTATGAGTCCACACACAGCACGATAGTGTTCCAAGGGGAAAAGACCACAGTTACAGCTATTCATTGTCTACATTGGTACAAGCCAGTTGCTTTTTCTCTGCAGCCAGCCCAAGTTAATTTTCTCTGGCTGTATATTACTGGCTCAAAGGTGACAGATTACACTGAGATTATCAATTTTTTTCATTGTCGCTTTACCCTCACGTAATTATTGCTGTACCTATACAAAAATCAGAAGAAATCCCAGACACAACACTGCACACATCACATAGACTTACCTAGGCCCCTGCCACACAGCAGAAAAAAACACGGCCAAAGTGCGGCTATTCAGAGCTGCACCAAAAAAGACACATGGCAGCGGGATCACACAGATCCTCTGAGCCGCCGTGCCGTTGCTCCCCGGCACAATCAGATGCCGGGGAGGAAGCCACTGACGGGAGACTGGGGCAGCCGGCTGCGCATGTGTGCACATGCGCAGTTCAGCTGGGAGCCTCGGATGGGCCGGCAGAAGGATGCACCGGCGATCCCACGGCCTTTCTGGTAAGTTCACCTCTGTAGGTGGTTTATTTTAACAGCGGATTTTCGGCCTGAAGGGCCGGATCGGGAACGGGTGCGCGCCGCTTCCCAGATGTTGCGGTGAGATCGCGCCCATTTGCTGCACCCCCGATCCGTCCTTCTCCCAGCCCAAAACCTTCCGTGTGACCAGGGCCCTAGATAAGTAATAAAGTAATAAATGATCCATGAGTGCACTCGATTGGTCCAGCCCAACTTTTGCACCTAACACTTTCACAAATGGCTAAGCAAGTCAAAATTCTCTTCTAGGTGGACGCTAACTTGCTTACAACTTAAAAGGAAACATCAGGAACATGACTGACAGCAGCAATCCACAGAGCAAGACTCAGCCACGAATCTCACATTAACTGTAACGAATGACACAGTAAGGGATGGACACACGGCATTAACAGTCCTTCACCTACTGTTACCACTGCCTTCAAAAATCTCATTCAAGCTCTTTTGCTGGGCAGACACATTAATGCCAACATAAATGGCCTTGAGGTATGCAGGCTGGAGCTCTATGTTAAATGACTGCAATGGTACTGTTCCCTCTAAGCTGAGTTAGTGTGAGTTAGCTCACAGTTTTTTAGCCTCCGGCCACACACTTTTGTCTTTGCTCAGGAAGGATGGCTCCAGAGCACACTAATTTATGCAGTAGCCAAATCGGTCACTCACAACTTTAATGCTGGTAGCCCACAAAGCAGAATTTTTGCTCACAAGACTCCACGGCTTAGAGAGAGCACTGTTTATGATAGTGTCATCACAGCTTCCCTTCCAGCAGGGGTCATTTCCTGCTAGGGAAGGTGGAGAGCCCCCCCCCCCAGCCCAAAACAGTCCAGTGGTACCTTTAAGACCAAGTTTTATTCAGGTACAAGCTCTCCCTCTGCGAGGGCAGATCTGCACATTCCTCTCCCCCCAATAGCTAGCAATCCAAAACACTCCAGTGGAGCCTGAGCGGTGGGTATTGCCTTCTGACGCACTTCCGGTGATGTCAGGGGGTGTGGTATATGCAAATAAGTTATGCTAATGAGTTATGCTAATGAGCTCCTGCACCTCTTTTTCTACGAAATGACCCTGCCTTCCAGAGAAGATGCCAAGTGAGTTTGCTGAGAGTTCTGTTAGCAATGCCTAGCCTTGTACAACAATGCCTAAAATTCTCGTACTGGTTACATGTAATTTTGTATAGACATGCCACACTGCATGATTAAAAGATTGCCTACTTTGCCCTACCTCCTACATTTCCCCACCCTTCCTCCACAATATTCAGGGCAGCAGCCTGAATGGTTCTCCCCTCTGTTCTTACAAAAAGATTAGGCTCGGGGGAGGGGGGGATTGGTTCAGAGTCATCCAATGAGCTTCAAGGCCAAGTGGGGATCTGAACCAAGATCTCTTCAGTCCTACTCTTACCACTGCACCAGAAGGGCCTAAAGGAGCCAGACCATGAGTAAAGGTACTTCTGATTACCTGCACAGGGAATCTAATAATGGTGAAGAAAAACACTATAGAGAGTTAACTTCAGGTACTCAGGGGAAGGGCTGGAGGCAGGAAGCGGCTGAGTGGACCAGGAAGAAAGGGAACAGGGGAAGAGAGGTATACAGAACCTTAAAGAAATGCATTACCTTTCAATTTGTGAGATAAAACGAGTTTCAAAGGACCCCCTGATTTTGAGCTTCTCTGGAGCTTCTCCGTTGAAGAGCAAATTTTCATTGACAAGTTTTAGCAGCACTAACCGCACAATCTCCCCCATGTACTTCCCGCCGATGATCTTCTCATACCTGAGAGAAGAGGGGCGGGTAGAGGGTGGGAATCAGTTTTTAGTAATATGCAGGGGTCATTTGGGGGGGGACGCGGGGGGACGCCATCCCCCCGGGTGAGGTGCGGGAGGGCGGGGCCTGGAGCTCCCTGCTGGTGCCCGCTGGAGGTCACCGCCGGCTGTGGGGAGGACACACTTCCGGTGATGTCAGGGGGCATATGCTAATGAGTTATGCTAACGAGTCCCCCTAGCTCTTTTTCTACGAAATGACCCCTGGTAATATGTAGAAATGTGCGTGCAGTGTGTGTGTCTGTAGACACATGAAGGAAAACCTGAGGGGGACCCACAAAACCTTATTGGAGGGCGTGCATGTTCTGTCAGGGGCGGAATCATCCCGAGAGGTTTCGCCAAAACTCTCACGGATCAAGATTGACTGCTTGTCTGCAGAGGCTATTTTATCAGAACTGCAGAGGGCAAAACAACCACTCTCCCTCCTTTGCTGAACTTTGCACACTTTCTCAGCAGCTAACTGTGTGTAGGAGAGCATCAGTCAATTGCACTGCAGAGCATTGCATTTTCACATCTAAGCAGCATGCTCCTTTCAGTCAGTTTTGCTCTGATCTTGGTGCTGACTGACCCAGTAGCTCTGGGACACGAGAGATGAAATGTAGCTCCTGCTTCTGGACTCCCATTCATGTTCTCAGCCTTAAGAGTTTTTCCAGGGCCTGCAATGCCTGTCAACTGATATTCATGCTTACTCTCAACATTAGCATTAATCAAGATGAGTTCTGTCTGAAGGAATGGCCCTATCTAAAATGATGATGATGATGATTTAAATTATAGACTGCCCTCCCCCAATTCCTGATCTGTGCCTGGGCAAGGATGGGGCTATCCTGAAGGGTCCTCCCACTTTCTCTCTGGTCAACAGGGGGAAGCCCAGGAAAAAGGCAATTCGCAGTGATATCAACTTTTCTGTTGTATTCCTTACAGCTGCTGACCGGGGTTAAGCGAGGTTTCGTCCACCACACGATCATACTCCAAAAGGAACTCATCCAGCTCTCCTGATGCTCCAAAAGCTCCCCATTCAGTGTTCACGCACATCCGGCCTTCATCTCCTTCCACCAGCTCTACATTCTGCAACTCTTCCATGTAGCAGGCATTACAACCCGTGCCTGGTAGGGTGGAAGCACAGTGTGATTTTCCATATTCAGCCATTGCACAAGTGCTAGAGAGTGAACTCTTCGCAAACCGTTATTACTGTTCTCTGCACAGGAAATCAGCTCAGATGCAGTTCGTCTAAGCATCTTGGAGAACAATGGGTGTGAACAATGGATTCATACCATCATTAGCATACTGGTGCCCATTACAAAAAAAACCCCAAAACCACTATAAATCAAATCTGGCTAAAGCGTATCCCATTTTTATATCTGGTAAGAAACGGAACTCTGCCTTTTCCAGAGTGATTTGTACCACCATTGAGTCCCATGTGATCAAAGCATCCAATGAGGAAGAGCAATAGCATGGCATCACAACATTATCCATGACCCTTGGGACACTGCTGAAAGGAGGTTCTTTCTATCTTTCCATTCTCTAGGCATTTGGGCCACGCCTGGTTTCAGCTGCTAAGCTTTGAAATGTCATTGGGTTGGATCTGATGGATCTGTTCTGTTCTGCTAATGGTGGCAGTATCTTCTGGTTCAGGGTAGAAGGGCCTCTTGCAATAGCGGAAGGGTCCTTACACAGGGGCAAAGTGCCACTGTTAGCAGAACAGACCTGCAAGATCCAGCCCAAAATATCTAGATAGACTGTTCATATTGTCCTTCTTTTCTCATGTGCTGTTGGATTGACTCTCCTTGCACAAGTTAAGAGATGTAACACAATCTTGTGCTGTTACGGTTGGATTGACTCTGCTTGCACAAGTTAAGAGATGTAACACAATGTACTCCACATTAAGTAGAACAAAATTGAAGTCCAATAGCACCTTAAAGACCAACAGAATTTTTCAGGGTTCAAGCTTTTGTGAGTCAACCTTCACTTCATCAGATACAAATAGAATGAAGGTCCATCAACTCTTATAGCCAAAACGGAAAGTGTGTCTTTTTCCCTGGAAAATTTGGTTGGTTTTTAAGGTGCCACTAGGCTTGAATTTTGCTTTACTACTACCAAAACTATCCACATTTAATACCATCTTCAGATACAGATAGTGTCTAGATTTTGTGGGCTTGAATTTTGCTTTACTACTACAGACAAATACCCAAAACTATCCACATTTAATACCAGCTTCAGATACAGATAGTGTCTAGATTTTGATTTGGATCCCAACAGAAATCTCCACAGATGGATTTCAATCAGTGGAGTACAACTTCTCCATCTCCTGGTCCCACTGCAGCCAAAATGCCCCCACAAGACACCCAGAAACAGTATAAGGAGAGGAGTTTGAGGTCTGCCAGAGGGTGAAATCAGCGAAAATCAAAACCCCCCCCCTGCAGATGCAGAGGTGATCGGTGGGATCCAACCCACTTTGGTCATAGTACTTCCAACATTTCAAACATCTCTGAATAATAAAAAGTATGGAAAGATTGCCAGGTGGAATTTCCACATGAGACATTAAATATGTATTTAAACTTGTGTCCCTTATACCACATCATGTGAATATTGTTAATGGGGGATAAAATGCTTAAGATGGTTTCTGCTTTTGTCATCAAACTGTAGTTGACTTATGGTGACCTTGTGGGGTTTTCAAGGCAAGAGACTCACAGAGATGGGTTGCCATTGCCTGGCTCTGTCTAGCTATCCTGGTATTCCTTGGTGGTCTCCCATCCAAATACTAACCAGGGCCAACACTGCTTAGTTTCTGAGATCTGACAAGATCACTGCTTAGTTTCTGAGATCTGAGAAGATCAGGCTAACCTGGGCTATCTAGCTCAGGCTGCTTAAAATGAATCTGTACATTTTATTATGACCCAGCTGAAGCAACTAAGTACAAAAAAAATGCTTTGGCCTCTTTATGTAAAAAGCCACTGTCCCTTACCTAGTAGCTAATTAACCAAAAGCAGGGCCATTTATGCCTACTGCATATTTATACCTTCTAATGGTGGATGTCAATTAACACGGTTGTACATGATGACAGTACAGCAGATTGTGTTGATAAAGGCAGTATTTGAGAATGTCAGTGGCTGTACAGATGTATTCCCAGAACCTTAGGTAACACTCTAACCACATTAACCACTTGACTGGGTTTTTTGGGTTCTGTGTTTTATCTTTCCTGTCAACCTGCTAGCATAACATCGCACACAGTATTACTCTTCTTTAAATAAACAGACTGTATCCATCCTTATTTTGGATGCCTTTCAGCACAGTTCCTCCCTGCCTGTCCCAATAACTGGAAGAACTCAATCAATGTTGCTCTGAACTAGAACGACGGAGGCCTCATCCAAATTCACACTGACTACAAGACTGTGTTAGACAGCATCCAGTATGTATTTGCAAGAGTTCTCTTTGGAACGATACTAGCACAGGGCAATGAATCTTTTCAACTCTAGACAGTCAGTTGATATCAGACACCCTCAGAGATAAGCTGATAATGCCCAGATTATTAGAAGATATGCCCAATATTGACAAACCAGGATCAACAATAGGGCTGCCAGCCCCCAGGTGGGAGCGGGGAATCCCCTGATTTCACAGGCTTCTGCCCGGCTGGGAGAAACCCCATCCCCAACAGCATGACTCAGCACGACATCCTCAATGTGATAATGTGACATGGAAGTGACATCATCATGCTGGGGATGACATGCAGCAACGCTCTGGTATTTTGAGCAAAACTCTATGGTAACCATAGAGTTTTGCCCAAAATACCGAAGCATTGCCACACGACATCCCCAGCGTGATGACATCACTTTCACGTGATGTCATCACACTGGGGACATCGCACGTGGTGATGTCACCCGACCCCCACTCCCGGAAGGCTCCTTCCCACCCCCCGCCGGTGAGAGCTTAGGACCTGGCAGCCCTAATCGGCAATCAAATCAGCAGCAGTGGTGGTTTCCAAGGTGTGTAAGATCAGAGCCTTACCTACGATCATGCCGACTTCACATCGGTGATCTTCATAGTAGCAGGACACCATGGTGGCCACTGTGTCATTCACCATTGCTACCACGTCCATCTCGAAGTCCTGGATAGGGTCGAAAGAGGCTTTATAATCCCAAAGGACATGTGGAGAACCCACAGGACAGAATATCATAGCCAAATATTTGGGGGAGGGGATTTATAAACAAGACAGTGCTCCAGACTGTTGGGGAGAGGCTATCTATTGGTCAATGAGCAGATGCTTGTCTGCACAGGGTCCCAACTACAATCTCTCTGAGAAGGCCTCTTATGCGCAAAGGAACAGGAGAAAACAGCAGGCAAGAACCTCTCCATCATGCCTGCATCCTGCTCCCACTCAAAGCTCTCAGTTACCTCCTGCCATTGCTAAGACCAGAGGGAGAAGAGGCAGCAGCAGCTGGACAATCTTCCACTGGACCCAGGCTTCACTACTTCCCTGAGAACCTTCTTATTTATAACTGCCTTTTGCAGGTCCAGAGGGTAGCAACATTGGTCTGCAGTAGAACAGATTTGAGTCCATTAGCACCTTAGAGACCAACAGGGGTCATTTCGTAGAAAAAGAGGTACAGGAGCTCATTAGCATGACTCATTAGCATAACTTATTTGCATATGCCACGTCCCCTGACATCACCAGAAGTGTGTCAGAAGGCAACACCCACCGCTCAGGCTCCACTGGACTGTTTTGGATTGCTAGCTATTGGGGGGGAGGACGGACAGATCTGTCCTCGCAGAGAAGGGAGAGCTTGTACCTGAATAAAACTTGGTCTTAAAGGTGCCACTGGACTGTTTTGGACCAGGGGGCCGGGGGGGGGGCTCTGCAGCTTTCTGGCTGCTTCTTGCTCTGACTGAGGGCTGCTGGGAGCAGGGGGCGGGGCTCGTTGCATGTGCCCGCCCCCCGGGCTCTTTACTGCCGGAGCTCCGCTCCTGTGCGCTCCTGCAGGAAATGACCCCTGGAGACCAACAAGATTTTTGGGGAATGAGCTTTGGAGAGTCAAGGGAGCTTTGACTCTTGAAAGCTTATGCCCCGAACATTTTGTCTCTAATGTGCTACTGAACTTGAATCTAACTGTTTTAAAGGTCCATAATCTGCTTTGTGAGCCAACTGTTGGCTGAAATGTAGGATCTAGAAAATTCAGAAGTTAAAAAACAATAAGCAAATCTCTGACATCTGCACATAAAGGAACCTCCAGCAACAGTGCTGGGAGAGACGCCTGTGCCCTGCCTGAGATTTTTGCAGAGCCACTGGTTGACAAAGGAGGCAAGGCTTGATGAACCAGGGATCTAGACTCAGTACAAGGAAAGTTCCTATAAAAGACATACAAGAAATGAAGAGTAATGCCCTGAGGTGGATAACCCAGGCAAGCCTGATCTTGTCAGATCTCGGAAGCTAAGCTGTGTTGACTCTGGCAAGTACTTGGACAAGAGACCTTCTTGGAATACCAGCAGTTCGGGAGGACAGGGGCAGGCTTTATTTAGCCACCTCTCTGACTATCCTCCAGGCCCCCAGTAGGGGTCAGTCACCAGAGGTTGCCATGACTTCTAGGAGCGTGCACACACTAACACACACATGCACATATGAAAAATACCCAAAAAAATACCGAAAAGAAATGAAGAGCAATTAACCATTGGCCATGGCTAGAATACTTGGGACTGCTTTCTTTGGCCATTTCCTGGCAGTCCTAAAATAAAATGGGCTGCTTCTCCTCCGTTGTCTTTCAAGATGGCCATTTCACTGAACACCATATAGAATGGAGAGGGCAAGATGGGAGTGAAGGGTGAAATAAGAGTTCAGAAGTGCTGGTAAATCATCTTCTTCATGGTCAAGGCAGGACTTATATGTATGGCCTCTCTTCCCCCACAATAACTTTTATTGGCCTTCCTTCCTGGTTGTGTTATACAATGCCACAGAGTCCATCCTTCAAAGCTGCCATTTTCTCCAGGGGAGCTGATCTCTGTCGGCTGGGGATCAGTGGTGAAAGCGGGAGATCCCCAGGCCCCACCTGGAGGCTGGCAACCCTAGTTCAGAAGTGCTGGTAAATCATCATCTTCATGGTCAAGGCAGGACTTATTTGTATGGCCTATCTTCCCCACAATAACTGTTATTGGCCTTCCTTCCTGGTTGTGTTATGTGGGCGTATGTTTTTAAATATTTTATGTGCACTCTGTTTTAAATGCTGTTTTAATGTCTTAAAGGTTTTAATGTCAAAGTGTGTTAATGTCTGGATGTTCTCCATCTTGGGGATCTTATTTGGGTGGAAAGGCAGCATAGAAACGTGTTAAATAAATACATAACTTAGATATTAATATAGTTCCCCTCCCTTGGGACAGTTTTGAACACTCATGAAGCTGCCTTATACCATTGGTCTACGAAGGTTATTGCTATCGACTCTGATGGGCAGCAGCTCTCCAGGCTCTTGAGCTGAGGTCTTTTGCACCACCTATTTGATCCTTTTAACTGGAGATACCAGGGATTGAACCTGAGACCTTCTGCATGTAAAGCAGATGCTCTACCACTCAGCCATGGTCCCTATTTAACTCTGCATGGAGTTTTGAAGGCAGAGACTTTTCTGCTTAGACTCTTTTTCTCAGCCAAGCAGGAGTTTTCAACTGAGGCCCCTGAGCTGCTTAACAACTCAACAGAAGAACTGGCATGCCAGACTGTAGCATCAGCCTGCTCCTAAAACAATTGTTAAGCGGCCAGAGGGTCAAAGCCCATACATCTGGGCCTTTCCCTGCAGCAGGCAGCTCCCCAGCACTGCCTGCTGCCTAAATGTAAACACAGAAGTGCAGGAAGTGATGTAGGACAGCTGATGCTGGCAACAGGAAGAGCTGGTATCCAACTTGAAGGCCTCAAAATGAGATGGAGATCCACATGTGGCCCTTATACCCAAAGAAATTTGCCTATTTCCTTGTGGGGGTGTGGTGGGGGGCTGAAGGGCGACTGAAGTATTCACGTGGACTATGTTGCACTCAAGGAGACCTTGTGGACATACCAAATGTGAAAGAACTGAGAACAACAGATACACTGGGAAAAGAAAAGAAAATATTTTCCTCTCACCCCCCGCCGTTTGATGGCATCTCTCAAAAGCCCCACAATATTGTTCCCTTCAGCTCCTGATGCTTTGAAGCCTTTAGTCCAGTTCAGCAAGATCCCCTGTGGAACAAAATATGAAAATGATCAGATCAAATGCTCCAAAATGTACATAATGTTACAACAATGTACACAAAGCCACAAGGAATGCCACATTGGCCCAATATGTGGATTCTGTAGAGTAATTATGAGGCAAGCACAAAACCTGATGGTGGCTGGGAAGGGGGACAGGCGTGGGAAACTACTCCCCCACAATCTTGATTCATTCGTTACATGCAATAGCCAAGACATCCATGCCATTGTTTGCAAGTTTACAACACGTTAATTTAGCCCAAGGAATGCCTTTTGTTGGGCGGAGCTGGGCTATGACAAAGTCCCCTTGCCCAGATGTTTGCCACAGCCCTGTAGGAGGGGAACACATCAACTCTCAGTGCCCATTGGGGCATTTAAATACAATAATCCTGGGTCTCCAGCCATTCATGCCAAGGCACAATGTGTGCCTGAAAGCATTTAAACCTCAGGATGTTCATACTTTTTAAAAATTTTACATACTCTACCCAATAGGGACCCAAAGTGACTTACAACATCTGTTCCTCCATTTTATCTTCACAACAACAATCTTGTGAAGTCAATAAGCATATGGAGCAGAGGTCCATCAGTGGCTATTAGCTACAAGGTATAGATAGGGGCTCTGGGGCAAGGGATGCTCTGTCTTCTTGGTGCTTGGGGGGGTCAACAGTGGGAGGGCTTCTAATGTCCTGGCCCCACTGGTGGACCTCCTGATGGCACCTGGTATTTTTGGCCACTGTGTGACAGAGTGTTGGACTAAATGGGCCTTTGGCCTGATCCAACATTGGCGTCTCTTATGTTCTTATGTTCTTAATTAAGCCGAGAGAGCAACTGGCCAAAAAATCACGCAGTGAGCTTCCACGGCTGAGTGGAGATTCAAACCTATGTCTTCTGGATCCTAGTCCAGCAGCCTACGCACTGTACTACACTGACTCTCAGAGTTGGGAGAAGGCTAACTGGAATTCCAGATCAAGCTAAATAGTTCCCCTGAGGCAAATAATTAATAATTATCATATGGCAGCATGTGTAATACACCCAGGAGATCCTACAATTGTCTGGCAGTCAAAAGTTCTAGTTTGCGTTTTGCATCACTAGGTGGGCGAGCTAGACTTGTTTTTAAAGCAAGAGACATTTCAGAGGTGGTTTGCCATTGCCTGCCTCTGTGTCATGCCCCTGGTATTCCAAGGAGGTCACCCATCCAAATACTAGCCAGGGCCAACTCTGCTTAGATTCTGAGATCTGACAAGACGGGCCAGCCTGGCCTATCCAGGTCAGGGCTTTCATGAGGCATCTGTTAAAGATTTGGGTGGGACAGGGCTTGCTCAATAGGGCCAGCACAGTAGCCCTTTTCAGTAGTTACAATTTGGAGATTACACGGTAGTGATTATTTTCTGAGCATCTATAGATTTATTTAATTTTTTGGCAGTTTCCCTTCCAAGTGTCTTACCTCTGGCTTGAGTCGCTATATTGTTTTGATGCTGCAGTGGAGGGGTGCTGTGCACGCTTCTATCTTGTGTGCAATTTTTGGAAGCTTTCAGTAGCTCAGCCAGACCACACATGCAGGAATGAGAGCTGACAGAGCATAGCAGTGGAATATGGGGGGTGGGGCGGGTTGCATTTCCATAACTCACCTTGTCGAGGTCCTCGTGTCTCACAGGGAAGGAAAACGTAAAGCCCAGAGGTAGCTTTTTGTGTTTCATCTGGTGTTTATCTAGGAAGTCAGAGATGCATTCTGAGATGTAGTCAAAGAGCTGGAGAAGAAAAGAAGGGGGGGGAGGGAGGCCATTGCTTTTTACTAAACATTGCCTTTTAATCTGTGACTTCTACCTTAATGAACACTACCAACTGTCCAGGGGGGGAAATATCCCTTTAATAGAGGTTTAATATGCCGAAATGGGCAGCTGAAGCTTTTCAAGGCGTCGCCTGATGATTGCTGCAAATCAAAGTGATATTAACGAGACAGTTACAAAGAGACCAGTTTGAAAGTTAGCATCCTGACAGCTGGGCAGAGATGGGCTCTGGCGTGGCATGTAAAGCATTAACTTCCAAGCCACAATTCACTGTGTAGCGAGTAGTATTTCTTCACCCAGTTTTCTTGTAATTATTCTAGCCATTCTCTCGAGTTTCTGTTGGAAGCCACATCTCGACCCACGGCTCTTTGAAACAAACCACATTCATTTATTTAAGACATCATCTCCCAGAGTGGAATACCTGATATCTATATACAAATGGAAGGCAGTAAGCCTGGTAACTTGTTTTTGCGTTTTGTTGTTCGCATGGTATGGGGGTGGTTTTCTTTCAGGTTCCTTGTAAAAATAAATTCATAAAGAGGCTTGACTTAAGCAAGCTGACTGAAAATACTGGATGCATCTGATCTTTCCCCACTAGATGGCACTTTACTTCTACATGGGGTTAACTCATACAATGCCCTCATTCTTGTGCATTCTTTATGATGATAATTAAAATGGAAGCAGGCTTTTCTATGATGCTGCTGGCCAGGGGAACATCAGAACAAAAGGAGAGGTATGCATCTCAAAATGGACGGCTACCATTTTCTGTAACAGGTAAAATAGCTCCCACAGAAGAGCATCTATCATAAACATGATAAATGAATAACTTTATAAGCCATCAGCATCCACACTTAGGCAAAGGAGATCCCCTACCCTGGATGTTGGTTCCATTGCTGAACTACAACTACTGTTATATTCTGAAGCTAGGATTTTAAAAATCTAGTATATGGTCATCATGACATGACACTTTTTTGTGGTAGAGTATATACACAGTAGGAGCTGCAGTGGCTCAAGTGGTTAAGACGCTGAACTGCAGGCTGTGGAAGGTCAGTAGTTCAGCAGTTCGAGACCCAGGTGCCGCATGATGGCGTGAGCTCCCATCTCTAGTTACAGCTCCTGCCAACCTAGCAGTTCGAAAGCAGGAAATTGCAAGTAGATAAATAGGTACCACTTCGGTGGGAAGGTAACAGCGTTCCGTGCGCCTTGGTGTTTAGTCATGCCGGCCACATGACCATGGAAACGTCTTCGGACAGCGCTGGCTCTTTGGCTTTGAAACGGAGATGAGCACCGCAACCCTAGAGTCAGATTCGACTGGCTTTCAAGCAAGGAAACCTTTACCTTTACCTTTATATACACAGTACAACCACATTTATCTTAAAGAGTTGGGGGTTATTCAATCATTTAGGTCAGAAATGCATAGGAAAGGAGTATGCAGCTTGCCTAGGATCAAACTGTAGTTCTGCAAAAAATGGGCACATACAGTGGATTTGGATGCTAAGAAATCTTGGATATCTGTTGTCCTCATAGTGGGTTTATAATTGCCATCACCTATACAAGCAGCAAGAGTATCTGCCCATTTTCATCAAAACTAATCATTTGACTCCCATAGGCATGGTTTCCTTGAAATGCCCATAACATACTAACAATGCCGAAATGGTTAAATTCAATAAAAGCTGCTCCGGGGTCTCAAATTGTGGCGTCCCTCCACCCATATCCCTCCTATTCTGGTTTGGCCAGGTCTTACTATGACCTCAAAGCAATCAGACCGGCTATGATGCACCCAGAAGTGCATGCAAAGCTCCACTGTGACATCAGGGAAGATCAGCCAATGGTGTCAGGAGAGTCAAGGTTGATCAAGAGAGCAGAAAGTGAAGAAGACACTGCAAGAATTAAGAGCTCTGAGATTTTATGGCAGAATTAAAAAACAGCACATTATAACCAACAGTCCTTAGTTATTATAGAACTGTCTGAGACCCTCTTTCCCAAGAAGAGTGCCTGAAGGGATTTGAACCATGGTCCAATTGTAACATTTTGTGCAGTGTATCCCACTCTTAACCTCCCACTCCCCAGGATCAAGGCATCTTCCAGTTCCTAACATTCATGTACCACATCTAACATGACTCATTTCATCTGATTTCTGACTCACCATTTCGGCTGTTCCTGTCATGGCATCCTCCGGGATGGAATACATTTGGTGCTTTGTCTTCACATTCCATTGCCCTTCTTCACCTTCCCCCACTTTGACCAACATCACTCGGAAATTTGTGCCCCCAAGATCCAAAGATAGGAAATCTCCAACTTCTGCAATACAAGCATGGAACACATCAACTTTACCTTCAGAAAACAATCTAGACAGAGACCACTATTACACAGTCCCCAGAAGACCTCAACCAAAGCATGATTATTTATTATTAAGATTATTTAAAGAAGAGATGATGAATGTCAGTGCTCCATCTAGATGTTCAGAGTCATGCACCAGAAAGTCTTGGACTGCTCTTGAACTATCGGGACCAGGGATCCTCTGATCCCACCTCCCACTGACATGTATTCCCAACAGGGTAATGCATTACCTGAACCCTCAGGGGTGGAGCGCACATATGTGGGCAACATCTTTACAGAAGCCTCTTCATGGGTCTCCAGCTTTAGCCCTCGGTCCATTTCCTTTTGCATCCGATACATTACTTTTTTCAGATCCTCTTCCTGTAGCGTAAACTCTGACAGGATCTGCTCCACCTAAAGAGACACAAGTCCATAGAGGTAGAAATGTCATAAACATGGGGCTGGTTTGCTCAAATGGATCTATTTCATCTATTTCTGTTTTTGTTTTCCAAAATGCAAAATCTGCTTTTTCTTCACATGTTTCTGATGTTTTATGAGCCCAAACTGTATGCAGATATTAACATTTACCAATACATTTAGCACTCATCCCCAGTTAGATTCCTATTAAAATTATGTAAGATTCTGAATGTCCTAATGAGTTAGGTCAATGTGCTACATACCTATCATCACTGGCCTTGGTTTGCTGTTTACATAGAAAACAAAGATGCCAACGTTTGAATAGCTGCCTGGCAGCCATTCCCCAGAATTTGGCTAATTGTTTATATGTCCAAAGCACAGGCCCCAAGATATTCAGGGGGCCACAGCTTTCCTACACAAAGTGATCAAATGCAGACCCTGAACCGTGGAGCATTGCTTTCGTATGCAGAAAAGGTCGTATTTACTCCCAGTTTAAATCTCTCTTTGATGTGTTCTGATTTTGCTCAGAAAAACATCTCTCCCTTCTGACTGCACAAACATTCAGGATGAAGAAGGACACAGATCTAATTCGCCAGCTGAGAAAGCATGCTCACTTCACACCTATAGCTCTAAATGTTGACAGCAATGTTCACACTGTAGACCTTCCATGGTCCCAAGTGGTTAATTATTGAGTCATATATAATGGGGAAGGAATCTGAAAGTTAGGGGATCCTGCAGGCTTGTTTTCTGACTCAGACTCCTTCTTCCCCCATTATGTATGATTCAATAATTAAGCACCTCTGTATCTGCAGAAAACCAAAGTTTATTTTTACTTTTGAAGCACAAACTATGGTTTGTTCTCTACCCTCTAAATTGGAATTCCAAGACACCGTTTAATCCTGATTTGGAATCCTGGTTCGGAAGGAAGAGAACAAATCATAGTTTGTGGGTTGGATATAATGACAAACTATAGGTAGCTGCAAGAGTAGAAAGGTTTAATTATTGAGCCACGCACAAAAAGCAAAGGGGGTGCATGAGACTGAGGTTTGATCACATAATAACAAACTATGATTTGTTGCTATATGTCAGGCTGCTGAGGTCAGGCTGCTGAGGTCAAACTACCATATCTGACTCTGGTGATCCATAATGAAGGAGTACACCTGCTATACCTGGAGTTTCCTTGGGGCATGATTGCAGCTAAGAAGTAAGGCCGCCCTTATCTAAATGTTGATGGAGCATGTGTGTTCCTGATTTTCTCCCAGACTGCTCTTTGAGAGACATTAAAAGTTTGCAAATACAGAGGCAACCTGAGGCACTGTACTCATTGTCCAAAACTCTCTATATAATGCTTGTTGATCTGAATGAAAAGTAGTAAGTGTTTTAGAAGGGGCAAAGAAACTGTGATTTTCAGTTCCTTTTGCACAACAAGCTAATACAAGAACAAAGCAGGCCTTTCTATGTAGCTATATTCATGTGAAGTAGTGCTTCTTTATTATAACTACACTATTGGTTATGGAGCTGAACCCTCTTTAGGAGTTCTAACCTGTAAAAACAAAATTGCATATAAAAGCACATTTCAAGCCCTGGCCTGGATAGCCCAGCCAAGCCCCAATCTCATCAGATCTCAGAAGCTGAGCAGGGCCGGCCATGGCAAGTACTTGGAAGGGAGACCTTCAAGGAATACCAGGGCCAGGATGCAGAGGCAGGCAATATCAAACCACCTCTCTGAAACATCCCAGCCCCACTAGGGGTCGCCAGAAGTCACCATGACTTCCAGGCACACAAGCGTGCGCGCGCGCACACACAAATACTCAACAAAAAAAGCACATTTCAAGTAAAATCTATTCACAGGTTGTTTTGATTTAACTGCTAGATGTACTTTGAAACAAATGTCAACGGTGTCCGTTAATCTCAACTGTATCTCAGACTTCCGATAGAGAAGCTGCACAGATCTAGGGTTTCTCCACTAAATATAATCCATTTTGTAGCAGGGCCTGATCCAGGCCAGAAACAAGACACTTTAAACTCTCATGGCTGAAATCCTCAGGGTTCACAGGACCAGATTAACTGCATATATTGGATGGTGTAGACTTCTGGGATATGTCCTCATAATGCTTAGCAGCAGTGACTTACAGAGATGCAGGGTTTCATGGAGAGAAAGGTCAAAGTGGGTGATCTGGGAGAGAAAGGATTCTCTGAGGGCCGGACGTCTGCCTCCAGAATTGCTAACATAATATGGACTTCTGCCTCCAGAATTGCTAACATAATATGGAAACTATTTCTAGACTTGTATTTTGGAACTCAAGCCAGAATAAGACCATGCTTTAGGACAGGGGTCGTTTCGTAGAAAAAGTTTTCATCATGTATTCATCAATACATAAGTGTATTGAATCAGACAAGCTAATACATTGCAGCCTTAAAGTGGATCATCTTGAGAGAGGACACGTGATACTGAACGCGAAGCACGTAGCATCCAGTGTTACATCTTCATTCCACTGATTTCAGACATTCTGCTCTTAGGGGGCGGTCACAGAAATAGAGAATATATTCCAGGCTGCTAAA
This sequence comes from Gekko japonicus, assembly GCF_001447785.1. Classification (NCBI taxonomy): domain Eukaryota; kingdom Metazoa; phylum Chordata; class Lepidosauria; order Squamata; family Gekkonidae; genus Gekko; species Gekko japonicus. The sequence continues at coordinate 261,691 of NW_015171527.1, read as the reverse complement.
GCCTTTTTATTTGGTATATACTCAAATAGAACTTGCACCGATAGAAAATAAATTCCAGGATCGCAGAAGATAAAGCTGTATATTATCTGCAGACAGTTACAGCTTCCAAAAAGGGGGGGGCGATTTCCCACCTCCCCTTGCTTTCCTGTGTATGCCCCCCATTTCTATGCACAGTTATAACTGCAGCCCCAAACAGGAACATTTACAAGATCTCCAGATAGGCTTGAGTAAAGAAACAGACAGACCATGGCCTCAGGTGCTCTCTGTAGCTGCTGCAATGCCTGTAATTCTGGAATGTGGATTTAAATCATTGCCCCACCTTTTGTCACTCTGTGACCCTGGGTCCTTTAGGTACCTTTGGAATGCTTTGAAGATCTGTGCCTATATTAGCATCCAAAAGACCTTGGATTTCTATTTATAGTAGCTGGTTATGTTCCAGACCTAAAAAAGGAATATCATCCATTGGCCTTCTTGTTAAAACGTTGATCAACTGCAGCTAAATATAGTACAAAAAATAAATATTTACACTTGTTTTGGTATTGCATTTTTGGTGGCCAAGAGGACCAGAGATGGCAAGAGGGACAAAATCAGTTCTCTTAGGACATGACCTCTGATTACACAAGTGGAAGAGTTGCCCAAAGCCTTACGTAAAGAGAATCATGGTGCTTTCCAATCCCAATTCATTCTTAGGCCTCCCATTTCCATGAATGTTACTGACACGAGGTAGCTGCACATGTTACAAAGTGCAAACATTTCCTAAGGATACTCTGCCTTTCTTTTGGACTGACTGGATTGGTGTGCGAGAGCAAAATAAATAGAAAAACAGAGAAAGATCCAGCTATCTGATGCATTTTTATCCTGTCCCTCTTCTAAGGAGCCCAGGGCAGCATATCTGGTTTTGACTTCCCTATTTTAAGATCACAACCACCCTGCGAGGAAGGTTATGCCGAGAGAGAGTGACTGGCCTAAGGTCAACTTCATGGGCAAGAAGAGATCTGAACCCAAATCTCCCTGTTCTTTCCTACTTCAGCACTTGAACCACTAACAAGAATATGAATGCAATAGCTTTCCCTGTTGTTACCCCCTCATGCCTGGTCTTCAGAGGTATACATTCTCTGAATATGTAGGTTCCATTTAACAAACATTCATTTAGCAGCCTCAAGGCCTTCAAAGGGTGTAATTTAGGACTGTACTGTTCCTGCCACAGTTTTTCATTGTTACTACTTCTTTTATTAGTTATTGCCTGTTGTTTTTATTGCTTTCTTGATTTAACTGGTTATTCAATTTGTTAAACTGATGATATCTCTACTGTGATTCTATTGTCTGCTTGTTTTGCTAGAAGCCTCTTTGGAAAATTTCTTTTTTAATGGCAGGTTATAAATGATCAAAGTAAGCAAATAAAATAGACTGGATTTATCATGAATTTATATACCCCTTTAAGAAGAGGAGGAGTTGGATTTATACCCTGCCCTTCACTTGAAGTCTCAGAGCAGCTTACAATATCTTTCCCTTCTCCCCACAACAGAAACCCTGTGAGGTAGGTGGGGCTGAGAGAGCTCTGAGAGAACTGCTCTTGAGAGAGAGAACAGCTCTGAGAGAACTGTGACTGACCCAAGGTCACCCAGCTGGCTGCATGTGGAGGAGTGGGAAATCAAACCCTGTTCTCCCAGATTAGAGTCCGCCATTCTTAACCACTACACCAAACTGGCCTTTAACCACTACACCACTCTTAACCACTACACCAAAGACTTAAGAAAGACATTCCAAACTTTGCAGATATTTGTTAGCTTGTGTTGTGGGGTTTTGCGCAGTATATCGGAAGAAATGCCCAACCCCAATTCTTCAGAGTGCCACCAATGACTTGTTACAAATATGTATGAGCAGTTGGACCCCTTTACTTTTATGTGGCCTAGAAAAATTTGGAAACTTACTTGTCAACTTGTTGTTTCTCCCTATATCTTCTTGGTTCCAGAGGGTAGCTGTGTTGATCCGCAGTAGAGCAGCTAGCTTCAAGTCCAGTAGCACCTTGGAGACCAACAAGATCTTCAGAGTATAATCTTTCAAGAATCAACGTCCCCTTCGTCAGATACCATATACCAGATATCTGACGAAGGGAGCTTTGACGCTCGAAAGCTTAAACCCTCAAAACCTTGTTGGTTTCTAAGGTGCTACTGGACTCGAAGCTAGGTCTTCTTTTCTTATTATCTGGTTTGGCCCTGATAGTGTAGACGTAAATGCCTAGCCCTGAGGTCTGAGCTCCAGGGCTGCAGCCAGGATTTTTTACTTTGGGGGGCATTTAAATAAGTTGGGGGGCACCCCCCCACACACACCTAGGCTGTGTCAGGAGTGACAAGAGTAAAGCAATGAGAGAGAGGGCGGAGGGCAAGGGTGCTGGCAGGGCATGTTAAAAATAAAATAAACCAGCTGGATGGGAAGTCGGGGGGCCTGGGCGGTAAGCCCTGAGATGCCCCACTGTCGCTATGGGCCTGCTGAGCTCTCTAGCACCTGACAATTAATCATAACTATTCACACTTCACCATATTGTGCTCTCAAAATTTAGAATAATGGTCAAACCACCACAGGAGTATATCAAACTGCCATATGGACGTGCCTTAGAAACTTAGATATACATTCCCTCCTCATCAAATACTTTGGGTTAGATCCTACCAGCTTCTGCACCCAATCTCATTTCATTCTCGTCTTGCCCGCTGCCCTCACCTTGTCCTGCAATCACCTGTGTAGTATTTTCAGCGGTTAAAAGGGGGCGTCTCTTCCATCTTTCACCAGTGGAAAAGCTGGTAGGATTCAACTCTGCATTTAGAAAACAGTACATATGGGGCCTGTTCTCATGACCATCTCATTCGTGGAAGGCATGGTTTTTGTCATCCCAGGACAGTCCAGCCTATCCATCTGTGCCAAATTGGTATGTATGCATATCTACGGGGCCACGGTGGCTCAGAGGTTAAGATGCTGAGCTGCAGACTGGAAGGTCTGTAGTTTGGCAGTTCGAGACCCTAGTGCCGTGTGATGGAGTGAGCTCCTGTCTCTGGCCCCAGCTCCTGCCAACCTAGCAGTTCGAAAGCAAGAAATTGCAAGTAGATAAATAGGCACCGCTTCGGTGTGAAGGTAACAGCGTTCTGTGTGCCTTGGAATCTAGTCATGCCAGCCACATGACCACAGAAACTTATTCAGACAACGCTGGCTCTTCGGCTTGGAAATGGAGATGAGCACCACCCCCTAGAGTCAGATTCGACTGGCTTTCGAGCAAGAGAAACCTTTACATTTATGTACATCTACAAATTGAATTGGGGTTTTGGTGTTCTACCTAAATTGCAGTTCTCATGACCTGTGGGCAGATATAAAACTTATTACATAGCCCAGAGCATGTAGGGATATGGGGGATCGCCAATCACCAGTGTGCGGATCCAGGGGACAGCCTTGATGTGGTTTGTCTCATTTCTCTCTCTCCCTCTCTCTCTCTTTTTTTTTGGGGGGGATCCCCCTGAGGGGAATTTTTTATTGATTTTATGCAGACTACAAAACTACAACCAAAAATATGGGAAGGGGAAGTACATCTAGGATAAAGAAAAAAAGACCCACTACTAACTAAAAACCCAAGAGTAGGAGATCATTACATCAGCTTAACTCAATGTTATTTTTTTCCTTTAAAAAACTAATAAAACAATGAACATAGTCGGTTATGCTAAGTTAATTTTTTAACCTTTAACTGCTTAGAGGAAACCCCCCGAGCGTCCCAAATCTATTTCAGAGTTTTCAGGCACACATCAGAGTCCTTCAGCCACTATTTATTCTTCTCTTTTCTAATCCTCAGTTTGTATGCACTTTTGAGGGCAGCCGCCCCCTTCTCAGAGGGTGAGTCCTCGTCCAAAGCCCCCAAGCCTAACTCGCCATCAGATTTGCTTTCTTTTTCTTCCTTCTCGTCCTCAGCTGGTTCCCCGAGCTGTGTTCGCAGAAAATCACGTGCCTTAAGAACAGAGTCAATCTTTTCTTTTTTGTCATGCAGTTTGAAAATAACACCTTCTGGGATTAACCATCTGTAACTGATGCCATTTGTTTGTAAAAATATGATTAGTTCTTTATAATTCTTTCTCTTCTGTCTAATATCAAATGGAATGTCTTTTAAAATCCTGATGTTGTTGTCCCCAATTTTCAAGGGAGTTCCCGTGGTTGCTTTCAAGATAGAATCTCTCACATGTCTGTTCGAGAATCTGACTACTATTTCCCCAGGCAGATTATTTTTCTTGATGTATGAGGAATAAGACCTATAGACCACATCCATCTTGCTGTAAAGATATTCCACTGTCAAATCTGTCAATGGGGCTATTGCTTCGCTCAGCCATTGCTTCAGATTCTCTCCTTTAATTTCTGGGACCCCTTGAAATTGTAGGACCAAGTTGGCTTTCTCCATTTGCAGCTGCAAAAGTTTAGACTCTTCCATGGCTTGCTTCATTTCCAGCTTTTGCGCCTTTTTCTTAACTGTTTTAGTATTGGCGTCCATTTCCTTCACCTTCTCTCCCATTTGCTCCATTGCTTTTAAGGATTGGGTCAATTGTAACTGCTGTGAAGCCAGGCTTTGACCAATTATTGACAGTTGTTGCTTGATATTAGTCATCTCATCCAGCAGAGGGCGCAAGGAATCTGCCAACATCTTTGAAAGCTCAGCGGTCTCTTCTGTTCGAGGACTACCCACTAGTTTCGTTTTCAACAGTTTTGCTTTCTCCGGTTTCTTCCCCGCCATCTTTTTGGATTTGTTTACTTATCGAAAAGTTGCTAAAGTCTCTGATTTTCACCAAAATGTTTATCTGCGCTCTGGTAAGTCTCTGAAAACAGTTTCAAACGCTTATTTTTCTGCTCCCCTCTCTTTATTCCTTGTTTTTGTTTATGCGTTTGGGAGGGGCCCCTCCCCTGCTCGCTTCCCGTCGCTCTTTATGGGGGGCAGCTTTCTATTTTATCACTCTTTATGGGGAGCAGCTTTCTATTTAAATCTTCATATTCGCTTCAACCTGACTCACAGTTCATTGTTGGCCACCCGGCCCACTCAGCATTGGTTTCTTTCCACTCGATCTCCAACGCTTGTCCCAGTCAGCAGCACTCGTACCATACGGTCACTCAGTGGCAGGACCTTCGGGGCGGAGGAGAGCCTTAATTCTCTGGCATCGCACCATCGAAGAGGTCGCCCCTCAAAAGCTCCCTGGCTAGGAGCCTTTTACCAAAGCTCCGGGAGGGTCGCGACCCGTCGCACCCCCTCCTACACGCTGGTGTGCAGTTTGGATCCCCGGGACGTCCGGGAGATGCATCTGCCTGCGTGTTGCCATAAACCGGAAGTCCGTTTGTCTCATTTCTCCAAGGTTGGGGACAGAGGGTAGTGCTAGGGGAGACCTGTGGTATGTGGTGTCCCTCGAGAGGCAGTCCTCTCCCCAATGTTACTTAACATCTTTATGCATGCCCCACGCCCAGCTGGTGCAGAGCTTCAGGCCAGAGTGTCACCAAAGTGCAGATGACACCCAGCTATATCTGCTGATAAGCGGCCAGCCGAATACTACCCCAGATATTTTGGCCAAGGGATTGGAAGCTGTGGCTGGTTGGCTAAAACTAGGGTTGCCAGGTCCGATCATTGCACTGGCAGGGAGGTTAGAGGGCATTCCGGGGGACGTTGCAATAATGGGTTTAAATTAAGGGCGAGAAGGTATCGACTGGATATTAGGAAGAACTTTTTCACTGTAAGAGTTGTGCAACAGTGGAATCAGCTGCTTAGGGAGGTGGTGTGCTCCCCCTCCCTGGCAATCTTTAAGCAGCAGCTGGACAAACACTTGTCAGGGATGCTCTAGTCTAGGCTGATCCTGCATTGAGCAGGGAGTTGGACTAGATGGCCTGTATGGCCCCTTCCAACTTTGTGATTCTGTGATTCTATTGGTGATCCAGGGAGGCTGAGGATCGAGACTTTAAGTGAGAAGAATTCCAAAGGGTCTTGGCAAGAGTGATTAACACATGGAATTCACTGCCACAGGAGGTGGCGGCGGCTACGAGCATGGACGGCTTCAAGAGGGAATTAGATAAGCATATGGAGCAGAGGTCCATCAGTGGCTACTAGCCACAAGGTATACCGTAGATAGGAACTCTCGGTCTGGGGCAAGTGATGCTCAGTATTCTTGGTGCTTGGGGAGGGGCAACAGTGGGAGTGCTTCTAGTGACCCCACTGCTGGACCTCCTGATGGCACCTGGTATTTTTGGCAACTGTGTGACAGAGTGTTGGACTGGATGGGCCATTAGCCTGATCCAGCATTGGCTTCTCTTACGTTCTTATGTTAAGGAAGTTAAGACATAAGGGGAAGAAGGAATACAAAGTAATTGAAGACCAAAGCAGCTGAGGGAAGGATGGATGCAGGAAGTTGAATAAAAGAAGGCAGAGGGTCTTCATGGGTCTTTACAGCTGGATAATAGAAATCAACTGCTGAAAATTTATGTAAAGATGTCTTATACCAAGTCAGATAGTTGGTCGAGCCGTCCCAGTATTCTCTGCCTAGCAGCAGCTCTCTGAGGTTTCAGAGAAAGGTCTTTCTCAACACGTATTAGATAAAGGTAAAGGTTTCCCTTGCTCAAAAGCCAGTTGAGTCCAACTCTAGGATTGCGGTGCTCATCTCCGTTTCAAAGCCGAAGAGCCAGCACTGTCCGAAGACGTTTCCGTGGTCATGTGGCCGGCATGAACACCAAGGCGCACGGAACGCTGTTACCTTCCCACCGAAGCGGTACCTATTTATCTACTTGCAATTTCTTTTCGAACTGCTAGGTTGGCAGGAGCTGGAACTAGAGACGGGAGCTCACTCCGTCATGCGGCACACCTGGGTCTCGAACTGCTGAACTACCGACCTTCCACAGCCTGCAGTTCAGCATCTTAACCACTTGAGATCTTTTATTTGAAGTTGATTGGCATTGTTCTTTTAGGTGCTCTACCACTCTGTCATATTTCCTGCCCGCATCTAAATGGTCTTTCTGTTATTGCGTGGGGGAAAGTGCTTTAAAGGGCATGCACAAACATGTGAAGCTGCCTTATACCAATTCAAACCATTGGTCCATCTAGCACAGCAAACTCTGCTCTGTTTTCTGCAACACTACGTGCCAAGGAACTCTTCCCTTTGATCCCTCCCCCTTGTGTAGTTGTTAAAGAACCCCTTTCAGGCATAAAGGCAGTGACCCCATATGGGAGGCTGTGCTGCCAATTAGCGTTATCCTCTCTGATCCTTGACAAATTAAGCACTGTGCAACTGTCTTTTCTTAAAAGTTATGGGGAAGAGGTTAGTACACTTGCAGATAAGTAGTTTCAGTGGTGAAGACAGACAAGGAGCAGTTTGAAATCTGGATAAGCAGTGAATGGATCTTCTCCTACATTTCAATCTATCAGAACAGCATAGAAAAGAAACTGTGGGAAAGACAAAAAGTTTTCCGATGCCAACCATAGCTGGGGTTTTTAAAAAACTGAGCATAACAGGGCTACAATGTTCCCGGTACTTTTTTCTATGAGACAAGAAAAGCTCTTGCTGGCAGAATATTGAGAAAGGATATCAGTGCAACTGGTGAGGAGGGACTGAAGTAAGACGAAGATCCAATAAAGCCCTTTCAATGAGCACAGCTAATGGATGGACCGTTCCAGACATTACTTTGAGCTTTCCTGTCTGTGCAAAGTATAAGATTATTTATTCCCAGGTCCCAGACAGAGCTTGGCAGTCTCCACAGTAACAATATTGACTATATACATATATTTCCTTCTAATTCAATGAAGCACTGAGGATCCATCTCACATGTTCAAAATGGAAATTAGAGAATAAGTGTTACCAGCTCTATGAGCTACCTCTGTTAGTTCAGCTACCAAGTATTTGATGGTGGCCTCTTCTGAATGATATAGGAAAGGCATACCAGAACAATAACAAGAGCCACATACTCCTGAATATACACTTTCAGTTTCTGGATGATCACAGAATTACTCTGGGTCTGCAAGGCTGGATCCCATAGGATCAATTAGACAAGCAAAAACCAAAAAAACAAAAAGGGATGCTGGACAGATTGGTCTTTCCCCATTACAATGTTGCCCAAAGGAAAGCACAATAAACTGGAATCCCCTTCCCACAGTACAGAGAAAGTTTTGGAATTATTCGACAACTGTCTTAACTAATCATTTTAAAATACAGCAGGTTGAGGGGACTAATCTTTGCAGAGAGGAGCTCTTACCAGCTGGAAAGTCTCAACCACTGTCTTTGTCATTGGCAAGACTGTACTCCCCAAATTATCCTTCGGTTCTTGATTTGTCCTGGGAAGAGTCAGGAACCTCTTGGCCACTTGCACTGAAACTGAGCAGGGAGCCTGAGCGTCTGCCTCTTTTACTTGCATGTTTGCTGAAGTTCAAGGTTGAGAACTGCTGATAGGGATGGCAACCTTTCTAATCCGGAAAAAGATTAAAGGTCCACCAGCAGAAGAGATAGACATAACACAACAATGGCCAACAGAGAAAACGAAGGCCCACTATCAGAGACACTAGAAGGCAGGATGCCAATGGTAGAAACGCATTTCAAAGAAATCTGCCTTTAAGTGGTCTAGGCAACTCTGCATTTGTATTTCTTTAGGATAAAAGGGACTTTGCAGGGTGTTTGGCATGCAAAGCAACCTCTGTGTGTGTGTTTTGTAACACTTAGGTCAGATTATTCCCCTCTCCCCCATTTAAAAACATAATATAGCTGTGGTGGCTGCAATTCAAACGGGGAGAGACTGGTGCAATGGGAGGGGGCTATTTACAATAGCAACATTATAAATTTTCACAACAAAAATGTTTTCAAAAGCCCTGGATTTCAGCAAAGCGTACTTTATTCGATCAGGAACAAGACGACTTTGGGCGGCTCGCAGGCCGGCTTATATCCCCAGAGAAACCGCCACCCAAAACACCCCCCTACTTCCCAATAGGTTATTTACAGTGGCCGAGAGCCCCATAGGCTCTCGGACGGGAACCTAGCCCCCTGATTGGAGTGGGCTAGGATCCACATAGTCCATTGTCTCTTGGAGCGAAGCTCGACGTTTGTCTCTGACCGCGTGGAGCCTGAGCCGTCCATGCGGTCTGGACTGGATACATTACTGTTAGGAAATACCTAGAGATTTTTGCCGTGGAGCTTGAGGAGTACAGGGTTTGGGGAAGGGAGGGGAGGGACTTAAATCAGGTCTAATGCCATGAAGTCTACCTTCCAAGGTGGCCATTTTCTTCAGGGGAACTGATCTCTGTCGCCTGGAGATCTCCAGCCACCACCTGAAGGCTGGCAACCCTTTATGATGTAGCAACTTTGTTCCATGTCCAAAGAAATGAGAGACAGGTGCCTGCTGAGATGGTACATCTATGTCTAGGTTGTACCAGAGCCACTGAAGGCTCACAGGCTCGGAATAAATCCCTCGGCACAGAAAACTAGCCTGTTTTATTACCCTGCAGAGTTCTAGTCTAGCCTTGTTAGTTTACCAAGGTTTCCCCACCCCCTATGGAGGAGTATTCAGTCATGTGATCCCTGGCCTGCCGTCTGTACAGCTCAGACCTAAGTTTTGTACTTCAATGGATTTTCAGCCTTAGGTTAATTATTTACCAGGATGCAGCACTGAAGCATTCATCTGAGCCAACAAAGCCATTCAAAATTACATGTGCTGTACAAATAGACAAGAGCAAAAAAATAGAAAACCAAACCTGGGCTTTTCAACCTTGAAAGTCACTTTAACTTCTATTTTAAAAGCATCCCCACCACCACTCCAGCCCCTCTGCAAGTTTGCCTTCTCTTACTCCTGGCAAATTTTAGTTCATTTTAGGACTTGTCAGTCCATGCAAATCTAGTCACTGAAATTAAGCAATGCTTGGCTTTGAACTTGAAACGAAAAACCTGGACCTGTCAGAGGACGGAAGAGGTACTTAGCCACAGCTACACAGAGCTGTAACAAGGGCAAGGCAAGTGAGGCAGTTGCCTTCGTGCACAAAAGGGCTCAGGGAAAGTATATCATGACTAAAATAAACACTGAGTAATTATTACTCTTATTATCTTTGTACGTACTCTTCTATCAAAAGAACTACTACGGAACTATAGGGAATGCAAACTTATATTTCTACCTCAGGCACAAAAGTAACTAGTTGTGGCTCTGGAACGGCAATGGGGTCTCAGTAGTGCCTGATATTTTAGATATTAATTACTTTAGACATATTTTAAACGAACTTAAACTCCAGAGTTTATAATATAACACCTTTTTAGTGAGCTTTGTAGTTCTGCCTGTTGTTCACACAAGATATTATCACTTACAGTGTGGCAAGTTTTCACAGCAGAATATTTTTATGGTGAAAAACATGCTTTCCAGGGGCTGAAATGATCCACAAATGTTCCTTAGTTCTGAAAAATTTCTTGGGGACATACAATCCATTGAAATCATGCTGCCTCACAGCCAAATGGGGTGGGGAGCTGTCATTCAGTGTCTCCGTGACTGGGGTGAATGTCCCTCTATTCCTTTATCTCACCCAACATTTCATGGCCTATCATTTCAAAGTGTGGGGGGAAAAGATTGCCAGCTTCTGGTTTCAGATTGTCATGGTGTGTGTGTGTATGTGTGTGTGTAGATGGTCACATATCTGGCATCTCCCATTTTGGTTCAGCGTTAGTTTTCAAACTATATTCTGAAAAACATAATGTCTGAGAAACTTAGCAGGGGTTCCTTACTGAGAAGTATTAGATTTCAAACTATATTCTGGAGAATGTGACAATTCCTGGGAAACCTAGCAGGGGTTCCTCACTGAAAAGTATTCGTTTTCAAATTATATTCTGGAGGACGTTATAATTCCTGAGAAATTCAGCAGGGATTCCTCAGTGACAAACTTCCTTGAAAGACTGCTGGACCACTGCCACAGAATTTTCCTTGTGATGTACTGCCACAGGAGAGCGTCTATTGCAGATTGTACTAACCGGTTCCCGCAAGGCAGTTGTTAGGCTCAAAATGGCCTAGCTGGTACCCTGTGTGCTTCACAGAATATTCTGCAAAGTGTAGATGTTCTGTGGCAGAAATACCTATGTGGGAAAGGTAAAAAGCTGAAGGTAAAAAGCATGAAAACCACAGATTCATGGGACTATAGTCTTTCTATATGACTCAAACATGTTCATGAACAGGCATGTCCCTTTTCAACAGTCTGTGACCACTTTATAATAGGTAGAGATAAACAGAGATAGGAACATACAAACTTATCGTATAATGAGTTGCTCCATTGGTCTATCTGGCTAGCATTCTACTCTGGCTGGTAATAGTTCAAGGAGAGAAAAGTCTATTCCAAACCCTTGTAACCTAAGAACCTTTAACTAAAGGTGTCAGAGATTAGATACGGCACCTTCTGCATGCAAGATATTTCTGAATATTGCTCATTTCATTTTCTGAGTTTGTTATGTACATATTATACCTCCTAGTTTTCCACTCCAAGCAAAATCTGCCAGATGCGTTTACAAATTTCACTGGCTAATGGTGCAATCCTGAACAGAGTTTCAGCAGCCTAAGCCCACTAAAGTCAATGTGCTTAGAGGGGTGCAATTCTGCTTAGAACTGCACAGCACGACATTAGGAAGACAGTCAAAAAATGACAAACTCATAGGACATGAAGTTGATATAATACATATAGTATGTTGTGCAAAACAGAAGCTGAGTTTAAGATGATTAGATGTGTCTGCTTCAGAAGCTTTTCTTTTAAATACAGGAGCACAGACAAAGATAAATTAAATTTATTAGATATATAGCTGTCTGGTGTTCTTTATGACCAGGCTTCAGGGCTAAGATTTCACAATCTGTACCAGCTGCTCCCCAAGACAAACAAATTTTCTAGTGCTTATGTGTGGCTCAAACATGACTCCTTTAAGCTAATGAACCGACCCTTTCCTGGACAGTGAAGGAAGACTCCCCTAGCAAACCTCTACCTTTAGGTTGCACAGTTGTGTTGGAGAGGAGCCAGGTGTGAGCGTGACTATGTGTACTAATGGATTTTAACTTGGTCAGTTTCATTCTAGTTATTTGCCCAGCTCCAGCTGTGAGATCCCCGGTTTCTGCCAGCCCGCAGAAACCTGGCAAGTTTCTTCTTTTGGTTCTATTTCCTCATTATTCCTCATTATTTGGCTCAACAAGAGAATTGTTTTTTGTTTCCCACCTTTTTCCCGAACCTTGATTGAACTTGCAAGAATTTTGTGAGGCTGGAAATTGCTGTTTAGCCTTGGAGTTAAGGTGGGAGTGAGCAAGGAAGGATTCAAGCTTGTTAAGCAGCCTGCAGTCTGCAGTTGTAGCAGATTACCCTTATCACGGACAGACGGAAACTTTTAGCTGCAAGTCTTGGTAAGGTTATTTCATTATCTACTGCTGAAGGAAAGAGGACTTTTTGCTGCCGCTGTTTGCTTGCTGGGAAGTTTGAAACG
>NW_015171527.1:243237-247860 GCF_001447785.1 Gekko japonicus | reverse complement strand
ACACATCATGAACAAGAATAGAGGATTTTATTGTAATTCATCTCGTGGTCTTTAGGCCAACAGAGCTGTATAATTAAAGTAAGAACAAGAACAGCCACACTGAAGTAAACTCAGGATCATCCAGCCCACTCAAGATACCCATAGTAGTCAACAGCAGAGGTTTCTGAAAAGGCACATATTCCTTTCATATTTTATATTACCCAACTGTATCTTGTTGTTGGTATAGCAGTTCAAGTGTCAGATGAGGGTCTGAAAGATCCAGGTTCAAACCTGTTTTCTGCCAAGAAACTCACTGGGTTACCTTGGGCCAATCACTCTTGTTCTATCTAATTTACCTCACTGGGTTGTTGTGAGGGCAAAATGGAGGTGGGAATCAGATGTACACCACCCTCAATTCCTAGCAGGAATGAGGGTCTGAAAGATCCAGGTTCAAACCTGTTTTCTGCCAAGAAACTCACTGGGTTACCTTGGGCCAATCACTCTTGTTCTATCTAATTTACCTCACTGGGTTGTTGTGAGGGCAAAATGGAGGTGGGAATCAGATGTACACCACCCTCAATTCCTAGCAGGAACTGCAGAATTAAAACATACTAAACATAAATCAGAGAGACTGTGACCGATTTCCCACAAGCCGCTGTTCTGCCCTCGCTCTTCCCTTTGCCTTGATCGTATGTGTCAATTTCCCACCATTTGCTGAGTGGCCTCATTTTGCCCCACAGCTCCTGTTTTTTGAGAATCGAGTAGACATGGGGGAAATTGGGCAAAGCTGCGGGGCAAAATGCGGCTGTGCAGCAAATAGTGGGAAACTGACACATACGATCGGGGGAAAGGGAAGAGCGAGGGCCGAGTAGCGACTTGTGGGAAATCGGTCTGTGTTTAGTGATAGCTTCTGAGGGTAGCCGTGCTTGTCTGCAGTAGAACAGTTCAATTCGAGTCCAGTAGCATCTTAGAGACCAACAAGAGTTTGGAGGTACAAGCCTTCGAGAGTCAAAAGCTTATACTCTGAAAATCTTATTGGTCTTTAAGGTGCTACTGGACCTGAATCTGTGTTTAGCGACTGACTGTGCAATCCTGTGCAGAGTTACTATAGTTTAAGTACGCTGAAATTAATGGGCTTAGGTGCAAGTAACAATGACCTAGAGCCCTGTAATGTGCCATACAGATAAACCAAGATGCTCCGATTACTGGGGGGGGGGGATGCAAATAGGACATCTGTACATTTCTTCCCCAGAATGAAGGCCTCAAAGTGTATCCTCAGCCCTGACCTAGATAGCTCAGGCAAGCCTGACCTCGTCAGATCTTGGAAGCTAAGCAGGGCCAACCATGGCAAGTACTTGGATGGGAGACCTCCAAAGAATACCAAGGCTGGGAGGCAGAGGCAGGTAATCAAGCCACTTCTCTACACTTCCTCCATTTCCCAGTAGGAGTCGCCAGAAGTCAGCGTGACTTCTGGGCACGCACGCATACACACAATTTTTTTTTTTTGTTTAAAACATTTATCCTGAAATCCAGGCCAGTTTAGATTGGGGGGGGGGTTGGGCTAGGGATGCCAACTTCCAGGTGAGACCTGGGAATCTCCCATAATTATAGCTTATCTCCATAATACAGAGATCAGTTCCCCTGGAGAAAATGGATCTTTTGGAGAGTGGACTCTGTAAAATTGTACTTCACTGAGATCCTTGTCCTCCCCTGGCTCCACCCCCAAATTTCTCAACCTGGATCTGCAGCCCTACCCCCCCCCATCATTCACCAGTGGCCAGGGGGGACCTGGCAACCCTACCCTGGGCAGAAAATGTCCAGGATCCCCCCAACAGTCCTCAGGGTCCCCCCAGCCAACCCCGCCCATGCCTCCCACCCATGTGTCCACACGCCTATATCCTTGTGAGTCCTCTAGCTGTCCGTGCTCATAGGCGCCTGCACCATCCACATAGGTGCCTGCACCATGCCCTTTCCCTGATGATGCTGGGCAGCATGGATGGCTGGGAGCATGGACAGCAGAGGGACTGCAAGGAGTGGATAGGGGGAAAGGCAGACATGTGGGCAGCAGGGGAGGCACATTGGCACGCGGGTCAATGGCCACGAGACCCACCAGAAGACTTTGGCCCTGGCAGACGCCCCACCTCAGAGTGTGCTGGCACCCATCTGGGCTCAAATGACAGTGCCTGTGTACTATTTAAGAAGTTGACGTTTGATATTACATTCACACCCCAAGAAACCATGATCATTAGAAAAGCCTGAAGAAGGATGATGTATTCTTAAATCAGCATTAAATGCTGACAGACAGACAGATGCCAACCATAGCTGGAAGTCTATCAGAATTTTATTTTCTTGTTTCCTTTTTCTTGTCCCTTGTGAACAACCACACAAACCCATAGGTCACTAGAGATTCCATATTTGCCAAGCTGATTAACTTCATAGCTGAATTCTCAGGATGTTAAAGCTTTACAAACAACTCGCAGATCCAGACCTCTTGAAAGGCCCTCGGCCAAGGCTACTGAACCATTACATATTTCCTCTGATGGCTGCCAAAAAAACTATTTCCCCTGCAGGCAATCAATGCCGTGGGGAGTAATAACATGTGACGCTCCACAAGTATGGAGCATTTTCGCACCAGCATCTGCTGCCCCTGTGACTATGTGACCTTGGTGTACAAATTATCCATGTTGATACATGCAGTAATGGTAGGGTTGCCAGCCTCCAGGTGGGGCCTGGGGATCTCCCGCTTTTACAACTGATCTCCAGCTGACAGAGATCAGCTCCCCTGGAGAAAAGGGCTGCTTTGAAGGGTGGACTCTATGGCATTGTACCAGGCTGGGGCCCCTCCCCAAACCCCACCCTCTCCTGGATCTAACCCCAAAGTCTCCAGGTATTTTCCAACCCAGATCTGGCAACCCTACGTAATGGTATCTGCAGTGTCAAAATAGACCAGCTGTACAGAGAACAGCTTTATAAGTGGCAATCAAAAACAGAAGGGAGCTGTCTTATAACTGTTTCCGGGACCAGACCTTACCCCAGCCGCAGCAGGTGGCGATGAACCTGGCGCCAACCTTTTGCCTGACAACTGTTCCTAGGGCTGCTCCAACAACAAGATGCCAGCATTTACCAGGCCTGGCAATGTATCGCTCACTGCCACTGACCTGCTTGCCCATGTGCCTCCCCTGCTGCCCACCTGTCTGTCCTTCCCCCTATCCACCTCCCGGCAATCACTCTGCCGTCCGTGCTCCCAGCCATCCCTGCAGCCCAGCATGTGCTGCCAGCAGCAGTTTCAGCTAGGCCAGATCAGCTAAACTATCCGAACAATGGGGAAGAGATGTGGGATGGCCTTGCTCACAATTATGCCTAACCCATATAGGCCAGGGAGGAGACTCCAGGTCTTCTGCAAACTTGGGAAGAGAGGAGGAACATGGTGTGGTTAACTCCCTACCCTCTCTGCCAGTTTGGTGTAGTGGTTAGGAGCGCGGGTCTGTAATCTGGGAGAACCGGGTTTGATTCCCCAATCCTCCACATGCAGCTGCTGGTGTGACCTTGGGTCAGTCATAAGTTCTTTCAGAGCTGTTCTGTCAGGAACAGTTCTTGAAAGAGTTCTCTCAGCCCCGCCTACCTCACAGGGTGTCTGTTGTGGGGCGGGGAAGGGAAAGGAGATTGTAAGCCACTCAGACTCCTTCAGGTAGCAAAGGTAGCGGGGTATATATCCAATCTCTGCTTCTTCTTTGGTAGCCCTGGGGTCTTGGCTGGAACCACTGAGGCAGACAAGGAAGATGAAACAGTTGCAGGCTCTCTGAGTCCCTGCACACTACAAAAGTTCCACACCTTCCTACACCATCTGGCTCACTGCACCATCAATGTGTGATTGAAATTCATTTGCTGTACACTATCTCTGCATCTTACCCCTAACCTTACACTTCTGTTATAGAGATCTCACATCTTGCTAGCAGTCAAATGTTAATGTTTTGTACTTGGGAAAATGGCTTATTGCTGTTCCTTTTCACTGTCCCTTTTTCTTTACAATGAGAATTATTTATGAAGTTTTTTTTCCACCTTGATGGTGGGGCGTCTCAGATTATACCACCACAGAGATGTCTGCTATAAGGACATGCACTCAGCTTGTTTCTTTTGTGCCCATAACTAGGGTTGAAAGTTGTCCCCACCCAAAAAAAAACCTGTTGACCTCCTCTCAGGTCTTTCACAGTAGTCTGATGTGCAGCAACTAGCAGGCAATATAAGCATTCTTAAGAAATTTGAAGGGGTTAGAATGGACGTATGTCTGTGGGAGGGACAAGACTCTGCTGTCGAGCTCCACCTCTGGCCTACATGTATTTAACGAAAGATATGCCAAGAATTTATATGCATACAGTTGCATACGTATATACAGGGCCAGAGGTCATTTTGGGGGGGAAAGCGGGGGATCGCAGTTCCCCCGGGTGAGGTGCGGGGAGTGGGGTACACGATGAAGCCCCGCCTCCTGCTTCCGGCCGCCCCGCTTCCGGCCCTCATTTAGCCAGGAGGAGGCAGGAGAAGAGGGAGGGTAAGTTGCTTCCTCCCTGCCTCTCCCCACCCCTGGCTGCCTGGGGCTAGGGAGGGCCTTCGCGGGGCTTCCTCGCACTCCCGCCGGCCTTGCAGGTC